>NW_027397063.1:104768344-104800060 GCF_003265705.2 Callorhinus ursinus
AAAGAAAGAAAGAAAGAAAGAAAGATTGAGATTAGATCTCAGACAGACGTGGAGAAGTAGGAGGAAAGGACCACACTCTCCAGCTCTTCCATTCCCCCCAGAATCCAAATAGGCCTAGAAATTCAGTGACTAGGTAAGGCTCTCCTGATTAGCACTGGAAAGAAATATAGCCATAGCGGGATATGGGAGAGTAGGTAAAGAGAGAAACTTGTTATTTTTAAAATAAAATAGGTCATATTTATACCACACATATAACATACTATAATAGGTTGCTTGGAACAAAGTGCATAGATCGAAAGGAGATTATTGGGGTCAGCATTTATGTGTTTACTTAACTTTCTTGTTAGGAAACATCACCTCCATCAAGAGCAGTATCTTCCCTGTCACCTTGGTGCTGCCCAAAAGTGTTTTTAAAAAATAAGGTTATCGCCACATTTATTTTAATGATATTGATGAGTTTTATTATCAGTCACTAGGAAGATAAAAACTGGCTTATAGAAAATAAGTCATAGAGGGCTTAATACACGTAAGAGTTGGCTATGATGAGCAATCTGAACATGATGATTCTACCAGTTACATGTACTTTGGGTGTTTCTATATGCACCAAAACATCAAAAACTAAAAATTCTGTTAATGCTGGTTGGTTTTTTTCTTTTTAACTGAATTGATTATCTTTTCTCCCCCCTTTATAACTTTTGTGAGAAACTCAAGATCTTTTTACATGTAGTCAAAAGTATTGAATATATAGGAATAGAATTCAGTTTTCTGGGTAATTTAAAATATATATTTGAAACTATTATTTATTAAAAGATCGCCAATGTTCTTTTTTTATATTTATTCAACAGAGTATCCGACTCTTGATTTTGGCTCAGGTCATGATTTTGGGGTCCTGGGATAGAGCCCTGCCTCCTGCTCTGCACTCAGCGGGGAGTCTGCTGGAGAGTCTTTCCCTCTGCCCTTCTCCCCACTCAAGCTCTCTCTCTAAAATAAATTAATAAATCTTTAAATATATATACACACCAATAGTCGCTGACTGGAAGTTCTATATATGGGAGTATACCACTTACTAAGGCAATCACAGCAGTGTTGAGGATAGGATTGCTGAGTCTCGCCTTCACAATTATCCATACACACTCACATATTTGACTATGTAATTCCAACTCTGTCTCTTTTTGTTATTGTAGAGACACAGCCCAAAGTATATTTGCTTTTGATGAATGCTCATGTTTTTTCCTGATGTAATGAGATGGAAGTAATAGACGTAGCATTCACAGGTGTAGGTGGTAAACTTTGTCAGCTTAGCATTCAAAAAGCTATCTATTTTGCATATATTATACATATACTATATATAAACATATACATAAGTATATACTGACACATATGCATGTATATACACACGGAAAAATATTTATAAAACAGTCATCATCCCTGTTTTACCACCAATAACAACGGCAGAAAATGTTGAATGTTTACAGTAAACTACTTGTTTTATTCTTTCTTTGGGTAAAGTGTTTTTAGACAGTTTCCTATCCTCACTCCTCTCACATCTGTCAATGTCTTTTCACTTAAAAGAAGAAAGACCTTTGCTGTTCAAATTATAAAGTTAATCTCTGGACAAAGGTAGTTCCCTGGGAAACGTGAGTTTTAACACACTCACATTGTAATAAGAATTAACACAAGAGATTAATCTTTCACAAATACACACACAAAATCACAGACACACACACGTACCAGAAATACCTGTATGTGAAATATACATATATTTTATACAAGCATTCCCTGTTGTTCTTCTGACCCTCCTGACATATCCAGTAACTTCCTCATTGGACACTGAAAATAAAGTACTATAAATCAAACAACATAGACTTGAGACTTGATTTCTTTTTTTCTTGTGAGACAGCCAGCCTCCCTCTACGGAAGCTGTTCTAAGGTCTTGTACTATAGCTCTGTTGAAAAATTGCGCTGGCTCGCCAAATATCTTAATGACTTTTCTCTCAGCAGTTGGTAATGGTGAAATGTTATTCTAGTAACCATAATGTCTCTCATAAAACAATTGCATACAATATGTACTGTACTTCTATTTTAGTGAGCTCTTCTGTCAGAATAGCAGTGCCAGTAACCATTTAGCATTTCATAGCAAAGTGCTTACCAGTCCTTCAAGTGTAATATTGCAGAAAGAGTGAAGAAATGCGTGATTAAAAACATTCACTGAGAGTGGACCATTTAACGCAACCCGACGCTGCAAAATAAACCAGCCTTCACATATGTAGGCGCCCATCATATAAATGACAGTTCTATGTGGTCATTTAATTTTACGATCTCAATTCTCGCATATATTGCTCACATAAATATAGTGTTCTCCTGCAGGGAGGTCTGCTGGGTGTTATAAAATCAGTGAGACCTCAATGGGTTCAAATGGACATCTTTTATAATTATTGCTATAAAATTTCTTGACAATGCATTTTGTTGTCCAATGGCCAAAGGAAATGATTTTCCAAAAGAATGGGTTTCAACAAAGAGAGTAACAGAGTCTGGGAATTTGTTCCTGTTCACCCATATTTAAATTACCTTAGTTACTCTCACCTACTGGAGGCCTTCTTGCTCTTTGGAATAAGGTCTTACCATGTGGATTCCAGTTAGAGGTGGGCTAGGTTTGAATGATTTTCTGGGGTCATGAGGCAGTATGGAATATCCAAAGGGAAGGATTAATTTGCTGTTAAGTGCAATTAAAATCTATTTACAGGGAACTTTTTCAAGCACTTGGAAAGGTAAGGAAAGGGTAGAGAGAAGAGTTCCATAAACTCAGGATTAGAAATAGTTTGGAGAAAAGACTCATCGGCACTGGAAAATCATTCCAATAGTATTATGCATTGCTTGAAGGATATTCCTTTTTTGACTTCTTCGGGGTCATATAAAGAATTGGATATGACAGGTTTTCTCTGCAATATATTGGGATATTTTGATTACCTATTGGTTTTTGTCTTTCCTCTGGGATAATAAATTATAATTATTATTGTTGCCTTGTGTGACAAGTGTTTAATGGCATACTAATTGGATTTGGGTATTTGTTCCTATGATCATCCTGTAAGTACTATAGCAAACTTATTGTTTACATGTCTGTTTAGAAATCCAATGAAATGTTTCCTATTTATTGTGGAAAAAGAAATGAATTTCTTAATATATTTTTAAATGTTAAACATTAATGAGTTACATTTGTTGAACTAGAAGGAAGGGAAGTGAGCATGAGCTACGATTTTACCCTTAGGGAGAATGCAGAAATGCAGAGCAGTAGCACAAATGGAGAAAGCATATCCTGAGGATATTCGGGCTTATTTTTCCATAGGTCATCTCTATGGCCACCTGTAGGGCTCATGTGTTTTTGCCTCTACTGCTTTCAGTGCTGGTCTGACAGCAGCACTAATGTTGGGATAGAGATTTAGCTCTCTTCCACTCTCACTTCTGAAGTGTAGGCATGGTTCTGCCTTCACATGTGGGGGTGGTGGCTGGGGGGCTGGGGGGGCTGGGGTTATATATCAGAAGGTAAACCAGACAGGGAATCAACATTCCTCTCATCTCAGAGATTGGTTCAGACAGGACAGATAACCCAGTTCCATTGCGAAAATCCTAGGCTAGCGGATTTAAGATCTTTTATAAGATAACTGGGAAAACAAAATAAAACAAAAACAAAAAGAAAAAAAAACAAAAATAAAGCTGGTTTGGAAACTGACCTTAGAGCTGTGAGGGTGGGGAGCTCTGTTCCTCCCATCTCACCACCCAGTGTCACCAGAGACTGAAGTTTCCACATGGAAAAGAACAGAAATAAACCAGAGGCAATGAAAGACCAGATTTTGGATTACCATTTGAACCCTCCAGATAAGCTTCTTCACCAAAGTAAACTTACTCCAGAAGATTTTAACTGAAGTAAGTTGAGCTGAGTTTCCTGAAGTTTGCGACTGAGAGAGTCCTAAGTAACCCATATGTTTTATTCTTTAATTTTCTTATGAAATCACTAATCATCACCCTTTTATTTTTTTGCCTAAGGTCATGCAGAGTCATTTTTTGTCACTTATAACCAAAATAGTATGAATGAACTCTTCTTTGCTGGAAGCAGATTCTACTACTTTGATTTTTAACTTCTCTTGTGTCAAAGCTATCAACTTACTCTTTCATTCAATTATATAATTGTACTGATACAATTGATATTTGAGTGTCTTCCATGTGATAGACACTATTGGTGCAACAATAAAAAACACATTGTCTCTGTCTTCTTGAGGTAGAAAGCCTAATGATAGAGAACATCATTAAAGAAGCATTTAGGATAGCAGTATGAGAGGAAAAGTACACCAAGTTTTTATAAGGACTTAAAGGAAAACTAAGCCCTCACGTGGGAAGTCCAGGAAGGTCCCCTGAGTGAGGCACCATCAAACCTGAGGTTTGAGAGATAGGCAGGATAAATCCAGAAAGGTTGGGGGCAAGACAAGAAGGAGGAGAATTGGAAATTCCAAATTCCAGAGAAAGCATGATGACTTAAGGAATCACAAAGATTTACAAGATGGCTCAAGCTTAGAGAAAGGGGCACAGCAAGGGAGGTGGTTTAGGAAATTTTCAGAAAATTTGTCTTCTGTTATTTTCAAATATTTTTGTCTATTTAATTTGTTCTTTTTTCAGTGCAGAAATTATACATGCACTGACTCTCCTTTGACTCTTCCATAGTTATTTTGCCTCTAGTACTTTCCAGTTTTGTCCCTTTCTTTTTTAGAGATCTTTGTTTCATTTCATGTGTGTGCTTCCGCATGCGTATCCTTTCTGACTTGGCATCAGGGTGATGTTAAGGTCTGCATCTGGGTTTAGCAGGGGAGGAACTTTTCTTGGACTTTGAGTCTAGGACAGATGCTACAAGTACTGCCAGCCAATTTTATCATCTAGAAAACATAAGCCTCTACAAAGAATATCCTTGTATGTACAGCTGCCTCAAGAAATACATGAATGAAATGTGATTAATTGTGAGTCTTCAAACCAGACACTATCTAATGGGGCCCAATTTTCACCATTATTTTTATGCCCAACATGCTGGTCCAACACAGAAAAGTGCTTTATAACAAATCTTAGAAACATATTATGTCAGTGATTAATGCCAAAAGCTTCTGCCTCATCAACAATTATCCAAATCATTAATTTCCCTAATTTGACAAAAGAATAAGATGTAAATCAGATGTTTAACTAAAGCATGTCTTTTTTTCCATAACAGAACTCTCCTGTGAACACATCTAATATTTCCCTTTGCTTAGATCATTTCAATAAAGAATGCACTAATCTTTTCCTATTCTGATGACTCTTTTAATTGCTCTAAATATTGGAAATTAGGTCATACATGATTAATTATAGAATTTTGTAATCTTTCTGTATTTAAGAATAAAATTAATTTTTTTTCATTTCTTTAAGAAAGGTAATTCTTTTCCTGGTATATATATTCACTTGATTTTTATGTAGGTTGATAGTCTTCCTATGCTTCTGCAAGATTGGCTTCTCCAGAAACAGACTCTGAGATAAGGATTCATGTGAAAGTAATCGGTTTGGCAAATAATCTAAGAAAACAGTGGTAGGAAAGTAGGGAAGTGAGTCCATGAGAGGAAGAAAGCCAATAAAGGTACATTAGTGAGCAGATTGCTGCTGTTGTCAAATAAATTTCAGTCCTGATGGAAGCCTCTAAAAGGACTGTGCAGTTCATCCCTGAGTGTTGTTGTATTGGAGGTACTAGAAAGCTGGAATTTTTATCCTTCAACTCTTATCCATCACTGGTTGAAGACCATTCCTGGGAGAGGAAGGGGCAAGGATTAATTTTCCAGCATTTCCAGCCTTTCCCATGTTGTGTCTGAGTATGCTCCTTAGCACTTACCCAGCGTTTGGGCTCTTGCGTTAAGAAGCTGTACGAGAACAGTAAGTGCTGAAGGGGAATGGCAGTACAATGACAGGGTGTGCTATGGACCATCCCTTGTACCCTTCAGATTCACTCATGCTCCACTTCAATTTCACTATGTTTGGTCACTGATTCTTTAAGATGATGTCCAGTTGTTGTTTCAAAAATAAAATATCCTTTAAAATGATAGAAAATGAAGACAAAAATAGGGTTGTGGTTTTGCCTACTGCTACAGTTGGTCTCTAGGTCATAATTTGTATCTCACTCCTTATAATCTATCCAATCTTTATTCCCCCTCACTCTTAGCCAGCACTTTTCCTGGTCTAGGTTGTTTGCCCAGTGGGTAAGTCAAGCCTTCATTCCTTAGGGGTATACTGGTTACATTCCCATGTTAAGCCATGGTTACCATAATTATTAATTTACAGTTATTACCAGGCACTGGAACACTAAAAGCTATGTCAGTGAATCCTCTAAATTCTACATATATGCCTTCTTGCCCCTTTTATGTAGCACCAACCTATTTCTTCATGATTGTCAGAATCAGTTACCTTCACAGTACAATATTTTTTTGCCTACTTGGTTACCACCATGAGGACCCTAAAATGACCAGATGAAGGGCATAGATTCATATTTAGTGGAACCCTACTGTATCTCCTGGGAAAAAAAAAATTTCCCACCCTGGGAACCAGGAATTCTAATCTTGCGGTCCCTAAAATTTTAGGGACAGGAAATACACTTTAGCCAAATAGTCACTAGAGTAATGGCAAGAAGAACCACTGCTACGTCCATCCTTTTGTTCTCAGATCATTGTATTTTAACTATCTGAGAGACACAAAACCATGTAACAGCCATTAGTTGAAAGCATGTCTCACACTTTAAAAAATAGCATCCCAAACTTGCAGATGCCTCACCTGAGACTTTAAGAGCCTATCATGATGCGCTATATGATTGAGTCAATGGGTCCTATGGGCCTTTACCCATTACCTCACCTTAGATCCAAGGCTATCTCATTGAGGGTCTCATGTTAGCAGGTCAGACACTCTGTGAGATCTCAAATATAATGCTAGAGAGGAAGGGAAGGCAAACCCATAGCCAAAACACATATCTGTCCTAGTAAAAATGAAATACTGTTACCTCTTAAGGGGAAGGAGTCCAGTGTAATCAATTTGCTATCAAGTGGCTACTTGGTCTCTTTAGAGAAGCTCGTGTATGGGTAGGCAATTAGTACTCAGTGTTGACCACTATTGCTTACAGATCAAATATTCACCAACCACAGTAGCTACCTTAGCCTTGGTGAAAGGAAGCTTAGGAAGTGGGATAGATGGATTGCCTCCTCTCTTATCACCATGGCTCCTTTCTTCTTGATCCCATTGAATAAGTGCAGGAATGACCAAGGACCAAGTCTGACTCATATCTATTATCCAACTCATTCTGTCTTCCTAGTGTTTTAAGAACTTCCTCTGTTATGGATGCTTTCTGAGACATAAAAATCTGTAGACTTTTTGCCCACTCCAATAGGGTCTACCACATGCCTCTTTCTCTGATCCCTTGGTATCCAGTAATCCCAGCTCCATCTGTCTAAGTCCCTGATCAATAAATCAAGCCATTTTCTGTTTCCCAGGAATCTATATATATCCTGATGTCAGGCCATTTCTTCTTACCAAAAGAGTTAATTGTTAAGTATATTGTTAGAGGATTTTCCCCCACCACTGTACATTAGGGGCACCCATGTGTGGAGCTGTACTTGGTAGATATCCATTTTTACCTTCTATGAATATGCTGAGCTTACTCATCTGTGAACCAGGCCAGGATTTATCTTTTTGTCTTTTATAATTGGTCATAGGGAATTCTCCTTACCATGAGGCCATAGGGGTGATCTGAAAGGGAGGACTCAGAGCTACAGAGGTAGGTGGCAGGAGGTATGGGTCACCTTTTCATGAAACTTATGCTCCACAGACCTGCTGGGGTCTGAACCCATCCCCCCAATAGCAAGTATAGTGCTTTGCCACTGGGGCCATTCTGTGACCTAACCTCATTAACTCTGTCACTATCATTCTGAAAATGTGCCATTACTGCAGACCCCATGCTTTCTAGTGGAGCTTAATAAACAGAATTACTTCAGGTGCTATGGGAGCAGCAGCAAGAACCATAAGCCGTCCTTATGGTCACACATTTTCCTACCATTCCTCTCTGTTCCCAGAATGGTACCTAGCTGCCTACAGCATGAGAGCCCTCTGGCTGGGGTACACCAAGGCAACTTCCCTTCTTCTTACCCTCCTGGAATCTCCCTATCTTCTTCTTAAGGAGAATCCAGATCCAAGGCCCAAGTTTGCATGCAAGAGAATGTGTAGGCCTAGGTAGGGAGAAAGAACAAGATTGGGAGGCCTGGCCCTCATCTCCAAATGAGTTTCAGGGACTCAGACCTTTTTTTTCCATCAAGGGAGCCAGTCCTGTTGGGTGACCCCCAAGACCTGGTTCTCAGAGTAGAGGAAAGAGATTGAGGGATAGGTGAACAGAGTCCCTGTTGTACTCTAGCCAGAGTGGTCTATGTCTGTGTCTGCCTGTGGGGGTCATTTTCACATTCTCTCTCTTCCTGGAAGTCCATTTTATATAATAAAATTATATTTCTATTAATATAAATAATGCTCTATTGTTAAGTAAAATAGAATTTTTTTGCAATTTGTAAGTATATGTTGTTATTCATCTCTATCACTGCTATCCCATTACACAAGTAAAAAAATATTCTTAAAGGAAAACTTAATATTTTAATACCTTTAATGGCATGTTTTTCCTGCTCTTTGAACAAGGGGCCCACATTTTCATTTTGCACAGATCTCTGAAAATTATGAGACCTTCTTGATAAAATTCAAAGAGCCAGAGAGGGAGGGAGGAACTGAGGGAAAAGGAGGGAGAAGAATGGAGGGAGGGAGAGAAGAAACTCCAACATTAATGACTAACATAATGGTAAAAATACGTATCATATATGAAGATTTTTATGACACTTGTGAAACAAGCTAATCACAATGTCAGAGTTAATTATTGCTAATAACAGTGGTCGTCACTTTGTGGCCTTTGAGATTGACTCTGTTAAATATCAAAGGCACTCTGTGTGTTTGTCCATTTGTATTCAACTGAGGTTTGATTTTGATATCATTTATCTGACACTTTTATTAATTGCTTAACTTTCCAGAGGTTGAAGCCAAATGTATTTGCCTTGGAAGCAATGGAAACAAAGTGTTCACTAACCATAGAAAATATGCATCATGCTCTGCATTATATTAAGGGTACCAAGAAAAGCTTTATTTATGCAAGAATATAGTTGGAAGCAAAGTGAAAGTCAATTGCCTTTTTTTAAATGGAAACAAGCCAAGTGTAATCAATTATACTTGGACATTTTGTGAAAGCAATGCTTTCTGTTGTATTAATAATAGGTGTACCACAGGAAAAGGACTGCCAGTCAGCAAGATGTAGAAAGTATGGTGAATAAGCTGAAGGGAAGGTGATGAGCTGCACAGTGGCTAAGTGGGCAATGTGGGTGTTAACTCCCCAATAATTTTCCAAGAAGGGGAAGAAAGGTGGTAGGGAGTAAGGTCAATCAACGGCTCTTTAAAATGTCAATAAGTTAGAACGTGTTCCAACTCTTTGAGGAACAGGACAGAGTTCACTTTTTATCTTTATGGTTCAAGATACAGAAGCCAGAACTTATAAAGTGAAGTCCTTTTACTCTTTTTCCTCTTCCTATGATTTTCTCTCTCTGAATTTCTTTCACATTTTTTATTAAGCAAGGATCTCCTGCCAGTCGGTCTCATTTTCCTCATTTCTTCTGCCCAACTGGCTTCAGTATTTCTTTTGAAACTCTGGTAGTGGAATTTGATCTGTTTTCACTACTGTGGGGGGGGGGCGGGGGGGGGACTCTCTGCTATAGGTTCAAATGGCTGGGGGCATGGAGTTAACTGGCAACAGATTAACAAGAGAAAAGACAAAATGTATTCATTCACATATGAGTGCATAAAAGAAATGGCTCCCTGAATAGCTAGAGATAGGGATTTTTATACCCACTTCACAGGGGAAAGGGAGCAGAGAGACAAGCCTTCTATAGGAAGAACAATTGGGCTTAATAGGAGGATGATAAATGGGTTTTTAGGGAAACAAGTGGAAAGTAATCATAATGTTTGTTTGAAATTTCTCATCCCAGTGCCAGTGGTCCAGCTCTTTTCTCTCTATGAAACTGCTCCAGAAAGGGGACTTACTACAGCCTCACTCTCTAAAGATTCTCCTTTTAGTCAGATGAGGGAAGCTCCAGAAAGGCTGCTTTTTGCATCTATTGCATCTCACATGTCTTCAATTTAAAATCATCTTCATACCAACTCTGAGGGTCTGAGTGGATCCCCACACTACCAAAGACAAAGAGCTTAAGGCAGGAGGAAACTGGAGAATGCCCTGACCAAGGATCCTGTTGGCTTAAGCAGGTGACTATAAGGAGTTTTCAGATGCTGTAAAGCAGCAGAATATGACACCTCAAATATGCCAATTTGGTATACTGGTTATTTTGAACTGTAGTCACTTCAAAAACACCAAATGCAAGGAGAGTCTTTCTCTGAACTCTCCTTATCTGCCTAAAGACAGGTGCTCCAAAAGGAACTCAATTGTCATAGATCCCTTCCAAAGAGGTTCATCAATGAAGATTGACTCTTAGCACAGGAGAGGAGACCAAGACAAACTGTCATAAACCATCATATCTCCTATCCATTCTTCTAAGGACTCATTCATCTTTCCTAAAATAATTTACTCTACTTTAAGAGGCCCACATCCCTCCTTCCCCTTTCCCTATTAAAATGGTATTTAATTGAATTCTAAGCCACCTTGGGGAGTCATTAATTTTTTCCTGGGTATCTCCCATGTACACATGAGGTATACATGTCAAAATTCAGTTTGTTTTTCTCTTGTTAATCTTTTATTGCAGGCATCTCAACTAAGAATTAAAAAGAGTGGAGGGAAATTTATTTTTCCCCCTCTACAATGTGTTGGGGCAGTAAAGAGAACTGAATTTGAATGCAGAGAAGTGTTTTAGAAAACAGAACTAACCAGTCGACCACATAGACAAAAAAAAAAAAGCAAGACTCTCCCCCAATAAAAGTACCGATCTTTCTCAACTTATGATGGATTACATCCAGATAAACTGATTATAAGTTAAAAATAGCTTAAGTCAAAAAAGATTGAATACATCTAATCAACTAAACATCATAGCTTAGGCTAGTCGATGTTGAGTGTGTTCAGAATAGTTGCAGTAGCTTACGGTTGGCCAAGCAAAATCATTTAACCCAACACTTATTTTATAATAAAGTGTTGACGATCTCATGCAATTCATTGGATAGTGAAAGTGAAAAAAAGAATGGTTCTATGAGTACAGAATGGTTGTAAGTGTATTGGTTGTTCACCCTCATGATCAAGTGGCTGCCTAGGAGCTGCTGCTCACTGCCTAGCATCATAGGACAGTATGGGTATCACTAGCCCACGAAACGATCAAAATTTAAAATTCAAAGTCCAGTTTCCACTGAATGCATATCACTTTCACACCATCATGAAGTCAAAAAACTGTGAGTCCTAGGGGCACCTGGGTGGCTCCGTCGCTTAAGTGTCTGCATTTGGTTCAGGTCATGATCCTGGCATCCTGGAATCGAGCCCTGCCTTGGGAATCCCTGCTCAGCAGGGTATCTCCTTCTCCCTCTTCCTCTGTCCATTCTCCCCTCCCCCATTTGTACTTTCCCTCTCTCTCTCAAATAAATAAAAAAATGTGAGTCCTAGATTTCCCTTATTTATGTCATTTCCTCTGTTTCTGTCTTGCATATCCATAGGAGAACTTGATCTGTGTAAAACAGATAAATCTGCCTTCATAGATCAAAGAAATACCATTCAGACCTACTTAATAATTTGTGTCATTTCACCTTTTATTGTTCTCAGTGTTAAAACAGATGGCTTTTTGCAGAAGCTAATTAGTATTTGATAAATGCTACAAACCAACCTTGTAAATAGTGATGCTCCCAGGTACATACTAATTTATGCAAGGTGAAAATTCAAGAGCCTAGGCTGTCCTGATTTTCATACATCTCAAGGAAAGGTGATGTTATATGTTAAACTGCATTCCCCCCCAATATTATGTTGAAGTCATAAGCATCGGTACCTGCGAATGTGACTTTATTTGGAAATAGGGTCTTTGCAAATATAATCAAAGTATGGTGAGGTCATAGTGGATTAGGGTGGACCCTAACTCAATATGACTGGTGTCCTTGTAAGAGGAAGAGAAGAGACACAGAAGAGCTCTGGCCATGTGAAGACAGAGGCAGAGATTGGAATTATGCTGTCACATGCTAAGAAATGCTTGCGGCTACCAGAAGCTGAAAGAGGCAAGGAAGGAGCCTCTCCTAGAGGCTTCAGAGGGAACATAGCCCTACCAACACCTTGATTTCAGACTTCTAGCCTCCAGAGTGTGAGAATAACTTTGTGTTGTTTTAAACCACCTGATTTGTGATATTTTGTTATAGCAGCCCTAGGAACCTACAGGTGATAAAACAGTTTTCTTTCTTAGTGGACAGTAAGTGAGTTTCTCAACTTTTGAGTTCCTCACAGTTGAATGCACTGTTGATTCTTTTATAGACTTGGGTGAGATGTATTTTAATTTAGATATGAGTCCCCTGTTGTTCTTTCTCAGCTGGTATAAAAAGTCAATTACACTGTGTGTACTAAGTATTTCACAAAAGGATCTCTGAATAAAATCTAATGCAAAAAAGACTCAAAGAGAAGTGACACACAAATTCAAATTCATTTAGTTCAATTCCACTTCAGACTTATTGATATAACTTTAAACACTTATTTGCACCTTGATTTTAGCAAAATAAGTATTGAAAATATTTATTTTGGGTTTAAAATAATAATGTTAGAGGCAAATAGGTTTTATTTTAAAACACTGTACAGTACCTAGTTGGTACCTGGTAGGTGCTCTATTGTGTTAAAATAAAGGAATTTTTGAAGCAAAAAATGAGATAAAACTGAAGTTTTGGCTATTTACACATAAATGCAATGTATAGTTTAAAAACATTCCATCATATGCTTGAGAAGGCATGGTCAAATAGTGCATTTTAAAATAGAGTCTCTGTTGGGGTAAGGAAGTTATTTTGGCATAGCTCAGGCCCCTGGTATTTTCATATTCCTATCCAATTTTTCCAACAGAAAGTACAGGAAACATATTAAATGACACCACAGGGATGGAATCAACAAAACTCTAGACTATAAGAAATTTTATAGAACAAATGACCTGGTTCTTTAAATGAATAAATAATGAATAAATTTCATTCACAGGTGCACACACACACGAGAAAGAGAGAGAGATGGAGGTAGAGCTATAAATTAAAAGAATCTTGAAAGGCATTATCAACCAATACCAAAGTGTAGATATTATTTGGATCCTGATTTGAACACATAAATATGTAAAAAAGTATTTGTGACACAATAATATATTTAATATTAAAAATTAATGTCAATTTTGGACCTATTTTAGTTACACTTTTTAAAAAAAAACCTATTACCTTTTAAAAAATACGCTGAAGTCATTAGAGAGGAAATTATATGATATCTGGTATGAATTCCAAATACCAGTGGGGGCAGGGGAGAAAGAAATTATTATAGAGATGAGACAAAGTTGGTAATAAATGACTAATTGTTGAAACTAGGTTATGAGAATATGGTTATTTAACATTTTTTTCTACTTGTATATATTTTTAAAAGTTTCAATGATAAATGCTGAAAATTAAAAAAAATGTAAAAGTCTATTCCTTGGCTTTAAGGGCTTCAAAATCTAGTGACAACATGTGTGAGTACATAAAATTAGCCGCAGAGATTATCAGTTGAACAATGCAAAACTCTAGAGTTACACAAATTTGAATTCTAATCACAGGTGAAGCTCATTAGGAAAAGAGAATATTTGTGACCTAGCTGTAGAATGGACAAGACTAAAATAGGCCAAAGGATAAAGGAAGAGGGAATTATTTGACACCTCAGGCTATACTCTGAATTATATTTGAAAGATTTTAACGAAAGAATCTTTGTTTTCCTTTACTCTTTAGCTGAATACTTCTGACACCAGCTACTGATCAGTTCTCTGACTCCAGCGGGATGTCCTAAAATCCACTTCAGCTTTAACACTATCGACCTGGAGTTAGAGTAAGATTCCCACAGCTTAAGGGCTCAATCCTATGAGACTGCCCCTACTCATATGTCAATCTCAAATCCCAGGTTGTCACCTGTACTTGAATGCCTATAAATCAGGGTTCCCGCGACCTCCTTCTTGGGTTCAACAATTTGCTAGAATAGCTCACAGAACTCAGGGAAACACTGTTAGTAGTTTCTTATAAAGGATATAACAAAAGATACAGATGAACAACCAGATGAAGAAATACACAGAGCACGGTCCACAAGGGTTCTGAGTTCAGAAGCTTCTATACCCATGGAGTTGGAATGTGCCACCCTCCCATCACGTGGATGTGCTCAATAACCTAGAAGCTCTCCAGACATGTACTTTAGGGGTTTTTGTGAAGGCTTTATCACATGGACATGATAGACATGACAGATTATTAACTCATTTTTTAGCTCCTATGCTTCCCTCTGGAGGATAGGAGGTAGGGCTTAAAGTTCCAAGCTTCTAATCATGCCTTAGTCTTTCTACTGATTAGCACCTATCCAGCAGCCCACCAAAAGTTATTTAATTAGAACAAAAGACACGCCTATCACCCAGGAAATTACAAGGATATTGGGAACTCTGTATCAGGAATGGGGTCAAAATCAAATATTAGGAAGAACCGAGGACAGAGCCTAATATATATCTATTTCTTATTTCACACACCCCAATCTTATGCCTTCCTAATCTCATTTAATTGTATTACCCTTCAGTCCATTCCTTAGGCCCAAACCTAGAGGTCATGCTTCTTTCTTTTTTCTCTAAAGCTTCACTATCATCAAATCTATCATCAAATCCTATTGACGCTACCTGCAAAGTACATCTGGACGCTGGACCATTTTTCATTATCTTATCCATTACCACCCTAGGCAAAGCCACCACCATCTCTTGCCTACTATAACAGTCTGCTAACTGGTCTCCTTATGTCTTCTCTTGATCCACACTTACTCCAGGGTAATCACCACATAACAGCTATGGTGAGCATTTTAAAAATGTAAATCTAATTACATCCTCCCCTGGTTAAAATCCTACAACTTCTGATCATAGCCCTCCCTGATCAGTCCTTACATGTCTCAGACCTCATCACATGATTCTCACCCTTGTTTCCTACATTTCAATCATAGGTCAAGATTTTCCTTGCTGTGGGTTCTTTGCACTTTTTGCTTCTACCTAGAACCACTTTGCCTTAGCTATTTACAAGGCTCTCTTTCTAAAAAAATAATTTTTCAAGTCTCTGTACTTTCCTGATCACCCTCTCTTATGGCCATCCAATAACCTTTCTCTATATTTTTACAATTTCTTCATAACAGTGAAATTAACAATGATCTATTTGTTTAAACCTGGCTACTGACTCTACCACTATAAATTCAGTTCTAAAAGGTAAGGACTTTGTCTTTTTAACTATAATTTTCCTACCTCCTAGAAGAGTGTCTGGCATGTAATTATAAATATTGATTGAGATAGTGAATGATCAATAAAACTAAAATATCTAAGACATTGGGTGGGGCTGGGATCAGTGATTAAGGACAATTGGTTTGGCTGAATTGGAATTTAATGTAGGAAATTAATCAGTAAGTTTGCAACACTAATTAAAAACTAGATTTTTATAGGACTAAAAAAAACTAGATTGTATTTAAGTGTTTCTGCCTTATAAACTATGCAAGATTCATTGCTGTTCATAGGCAATGGATTAAAGTCATAATTACCTGGCAGTCTAAAAAGCAGAAAAAAGTGGAATGAATACTTTTACCCATTGTAAGGTTGCTGAAATAAGGGACTTGTTTTTTATTTCAGTGACTTTTCCTCAATTACTACAAAAGACTGTTTAAAAACTAACAATGACTAGTAGTAGCAGCTATTATTTACTTACAACTAGAGATTGGGTACTCCACCAGGAACTTTGTAATATTTGGTTAATTTAAATCTCACAACTACACAGTGAGGTATGTATTATTCTTCCCATTTAACCCATGAAGAAGCTGAGATTCTGAGAACTTAAATATCATCCCCAATGTCCCAATATTGTAAATGGCAGAGCTAGAATTCAAACTATATCTATATTTTTAAAGATTTATTTATTCATTTCACAGAGAGAGAAAGAGAAGCAGGCAGAGGGAGAGGGAGAAGCAGACTCCCCACTGAGCAGGAGCCAGACATGACATGGAGCGGGACCCCAGGACCCTGGGATCATGACCTGAGCTGAAGGCAGATGCTTAACTGACTGAGCCACACAGGCGCCCCCAAGCTATAAAGTAAGCTTACTGATTGAAGTTTTAACATACATAAAGAAAAGTAGGCAAATACAAATGTATGGCTCAATGAATTCTCACAAAGTTGGCATACCTGTTTATACATCATATGACTTATACTGGAAAAGCTCCTTTTGTTTAACTCTTACCATGATTCAAATCCTTTGGTGTTAGACAGTGGCGGAGGCTTCCTCTATCCTTACCTCTGTAAAAGAAAAAATGCACTGGACAAGTTAAACAGGCAAGAAAGATTTTACTAAAGACTATTGCAATAGGGCAAAGAAACTGAACTCAGCTGCATTGAAGCAAAGGGCCAGAGAGGGCTGGAGAGGTTTTGAGCACTGAGGTGAGCTAGTGGAAAACTACTAGAGGACCCTGGGAGGAGATTGGTCAATGTGACTAGGCCATCTGTTTGCTAATTGGCACTTATTGAAGTTAGGCTCCTACCTTCCCATAGAGATTGAGAGAAAGATACTTTTTTTTTTAATTACTTTTCAAAAGGATGGCTCCCACATCCTTTCAAAAGACATCCCTGGTTTGTAAAAGAATTATATCTCAAAGGACCAGAGAAAGAGTCTAGAATTACAAGTTTTCTAAAGTAAATACTCTGTAGTCAGGAAGAAACCCATTTAAAATTTAGCCCAGCTGAGAGGAAAGTTAAGGTCGTCTTGATCGCCTACCATTACTAATATTGTCACATTCATTTCCATTCTGAAGATGATCAAATTTAGGGGATAGTTTTGCACAATACCAGAAAGGAGACACCATATCATTACCTCGATGTATAAAAACGCAGTCGCTCTGGTTCTTCAGATAACTGGAATCTAGACCACAGTATTATGAGTGATAGGGGATTTGCAGGGTCTGGTCTTTGCAGTGAAGTTAAGGGAGCATTATTTGCCCAGTTCTGTTTAGAGAATAAACTGTACAAATGATCATGATAGAGCATAGATAGTTGGGGGGTGGTAACACCCAGCAGGAAAAGGAATTCTTTAAAGTTGTTAAGGGTAGTGTAACAAGGTATAACAACCTGAAATTAGACCATTAGGTTAGACATTAGGAAGGTATTTCTAAATGTAGGGCTGATTAGATTTAGGAATAATTTGCTGAGAAAAGACCACTAAGGTCGCATCACTAGGAATACTCGAGTAGATTAGATAAAATACAGATTGCTATTTATGACCACAGTGATATGGTCAAACCCAGAGTAACACAGAGGAACAAACTCCCGTGACCCTGGAGATGTTTTTCCCCTCTATGATAAGATCTACTTGATTTTACAAAACAACAAAAACAAAAGCATCATAATTTGTAATATTAAGTCACAATTGAGGATTCTCACAACAAAAATGCATTTCTCTCTACCCTGTTTTCCTTTAAGCTAGTTTTTAGAGGGTAGATGTTTGCATCACTAAAGAGAATGAAAATGATGCCCATTTTAAATTATAAGGAATTAATTTGCAGCCAATGTGCTTATATTAACAAATTGTTACTTGGTTAGAAAATAACCTGAGCAGGACTTTGTCTCCTTAATGGCCCTATTTAACAACTCAGTTTAGCTGTTTTTGCTTAATTTTCATGCTCATTTTAAGCTATTCCCATTCTTTGAAGTTTCAGTGTTTTAAATTTAACAGTGTATTGATGTTTGCATTTAATTTTTATTGGATTTAGTTTATTTTATTCAAAATAGATTGACAGGCACTTGATTGTTTGGCAAAGGATGCGGAGTATTGGATAAAATTCCCATGTAGGGGATTGATTTCCTATTTTAAATAAATGTCAGGGCAGGGCCCTCCTTACTACCATGTAAATTCTCTAGAGTAAGTCTGAATTATCTCAGAGTACCAACTTTCTTGTCCAAATAAGGGAGATGATATACATAAGGATTCATTGCAGGTTTTTCTCAGGTATGTTAATTTGCCTTGCTACCTTATCTCCTCTAGCTCCTTCCTGTTGTAATACATGTAGCCATTTAACAAATATTAAAGAGCAATCCTGTGTGCCAGAAACTGTTCTAGATTACAAATGCAGACCATGCATAAAGTGATTACTTTTACATCTTAAAACCAGAAGAACCATTGATTATTGTAGTTTTCCTCCTTAGGTGAGAACTGAGGCCCAGAAAGAGAGTCTTCCAAATCAGAGACAAACTGTAATAATAACTGATGCTTTTGATTAGGGAACAGAAGGCAAGCTGAGGACAAAGCGGAAGCTGGCACTCTACCCTCTACCCACCCCTCCCCGCTTTGGGATATATATAACATTCCTCAGGCACTCCTGGCTGCCCTAAAGGAAAAACAAATGGTTAACTGATAGAGATCACAATCCTGCAGGACAAAAGAGTCTCCCTCAGTTTACAAATCTCCTAGTGATTTACAAGGAAGAAGCTTTCTTATCAATAGCCTAACTTCCGGACACCCATAACTCAGTTTCCTGAAGCCCTAACATCACCCTCCCTTACATGAAATTGAGGGAGCCTGAGGCAGAAGGAAATGTAAATAAAATTGAATTTCTTTTGAAGCCCATTGACAAGGACATGTGATAGGAGGAATGTAACACTCCTGCAGGAAACTCCCCAACTGTCTTCATGTTAGTGCCTCATTAGAGGGAAAAACAACCCTGGCTTGACAATAACCAGGCCTCCAGTACCCTGAGAGTCTTTAGCATATGACAGTCCTTCTGGACACCCCCTTTGTCCTCACCTCCCCAACTCCTGAGTATATAATTAGCCACTCCTCAAGACCACAGTGCCGCAGCTCTTTCTGCCCACGGGTTCTGTCCCCGTGCTTTAGTAAACCACCATTTTGCACCAAAGACGCCTCAAGAATTCTTTCTTGGTCATCAGCTCCAGACTCCACCCCACTGAACCTCACCTATATTCCAAAACTGCATTACTTTCATATTACCTTTCAGTTATATGCTTACTTTGGGGATGGGAAATGGAGCAAATACTTGGCCACTCTTTCCCCTCCCCAGTTCCATTACACTGCTCATGAATTACAATACTCTTTGCTGCAGACTCAAGAAGGGGCCAGAAGAGCCTTCTCCACAGTGTTTCAGGCATCTTCTACAAACTGACATGCAGGCTGATGCCTGTACATTTACTAGTATCCACATAGTTTAGAAGGAGTTGTGATGTAGTGCGCGAACACACACACAGGACTTGGAGTTAGGAGACTAAAGATGAAGTTATATTCCTGCCACTTATTCTTCATGTCACCTTGGACAAATCCTCTCACTACTTTGTGTCTCATTTTGATTATATGTGGAACTTAAATTTCTTACCAACTTTGAAATTTTATGGAATTTTGAAATTTCCAAGTGAACTATTTCAAGAGTCCTCTTGATCTATGAACACTAGAAACAATGTTGCTGAAAATCCAGATTTATGCGATACCTTTAGCCACACAGGGATCATTTGGATAATTATATCTAGGTAGAAGCAATGCTATATGTTTATCTCTGATTTGAATTGGATATAGAGGGTCATAAGTAAAGAATGTGACACTGGTTTTTAATTAGATCAAAACAGTATATATTTTATGTCTAAGGAGTACAAATCAGCCTTCTTGACAAACAGAAGCAAAGAAATGACTCAGTATAATAGGTAGATTTACTTAGACATCCTTAAGTTACTTAAAGGAAAGGTTCTTTAGTATTTATATTAAAATATCATCTAGGGTCACCTGGGTGGCTCAGTGGGTTGAGTGTCAAACTGTTGATTTCAACTCAGGTCATGATCTCAGGTTGGTGAGATGGAGTCCCGAGTTGGGCTCTGGGGGCTGGGTGTGAAACCTGCTTGAGATTCTCTCCCTCTACTCCTGCCCCCTCTTATGTGTGCTCTCTCTCTCTCTCTCTCTCTCTCTCTCAAAAAAAGACCAAACCAAAAACAAAAAACCAGAAAAACAAATCGGGTAACTGTGAAATGTAATTATCCGTTTGGTACTTGGTTATCTGTTGAAATAAATGATAGAAGTTCATTGGCTATTTCTATATGATATCAAAATAGTAAATTTAGTAAACAAAATTTCATCAAATCAGTTGTTGGTTAGTGTGTAGCAAAGAATTTAACTTAGCCAAACAGGGGCTTGGTCTCTGGCCTAGGCTTCTGGGAAGTAATCTCTAAACCCTTAGAATGTCATGACTCATAGGAGTATCTTCATTTGCTTGGGGACCTTGGACCAGCCAGCTAGTAACCATATCATGTAGGGTGGGGGCTCTGAGCCATACTTACAATATGGTGGAGGGTGGATGGGTTGTGTGGTATCAATTGACCTCTGAAGGAGCTAAAGTCTGAAATCAGCCTTGTGGGCAATTAATCATGTTTATGTGATGGAGTTCCAGCAAAACATATGGACACTGAGGCTTGGTTGAACTTCCCTGGGTGGCAAATACTCCATGTGTATTGTCACATGTGGATTTCAGGAAATCAGTGCTTTTCAGGACTTCACAGGGAAAAGATAATGGAAACTCCATATATAGTACTTCCCCAGACTCTGCTTTATGCATTTCTTCCCTTGCCTGATATAAATCTTTATCCTTTCTCTCTGATAAGCCATAATCGTGACTATAACAAAGTTCAGTGAATTCTGTGAATGTTTTTGGTGAATTATTGAAACCAACGGTGGTCTTAAGTATTCCCAAACTTTCTGTTGGCATCAGAAATGAAAGCAGTCTTATGTGGACTATGCTCCCTTTAACTTACAGTTCTCTAACCTTCACAGATAGAAAGTATTGATCATCCATATATGGTAGGTCATTAGTCACACATGACTATTGAGCACTTACAATATAGGTAGTGCCACTAGGGAAGTAAATTTCTAATTTTATTTGTTTTAATCAACTTAAAAAACAAAAGCAGTGTAAAGTTTTTTACATTAATTATAGGCTGGAATAATATATTTTGTATACATTGGGTTAAATAAAATATATTATTAAAATTAGGTTAATTTGTTTCTGTGGTAGACTGAAAACTGACCTCCAAAGATGTCCACATCTTAATACCTGTGAATGTTACTTTATATGGCAAAAGGGACTTAACCAATATGATTAAATTAAGGATCTTCAGATAAGGAGATCACCCCAGATTATCCTAGTGGGCCTGATGTGATCACAAGCATCCTACATAGGAAGGCAGTAGGAGATCACAGTGAGGAGCAGGAGTTGTGATCTTGGAGAAAGTTGGACTGATGAAGAAGGGCCCTAGAACCAAGGAATGCCAGTGGCATGTAGAAGCTGAAAAAGTAAGGAAACAGATTCTCTTCTCCAGGAGGATCCAGCCTGACAACATCTTGATTTTAGCCCTATAAGACTTCTTTCATATTTCTGACCTCTGGAGTTATAAGAGAATACCTTTGTGTTTTTTTAAGCCACTAGGTTTGTGCTAATGTGTTATAGCAGCAATAGGAAACTAATATAACTTCTGGTTTCTTTTTAAAATTTGATTACTATAAATTTTAAATTATATGTAGCTTGCATATTTCTGTTGGACAGTTCTGGCCTAAATATTTTTTTTTATTGTGTTCTAATAATTCTTATTTTTATAAGATTGTTTAAATATTTCAGTCCAAATCTTTCATTTATTGTTTTCATAAGAAATTATTCTTCAGGGGCACCTGGGTGGCTCAGATGGTTAAGCGTCTGCCTTCAGCTCAGGTCATGATCCCGGAGTCCCGGGATCGAGCCCTGCATTGGGCTCCTGGCTCAGCGGGGAGCCTGCTTCTCCCTCTCCCTCTGCCTCTCCCCTGCTCATGCTCTCTTTCTGTATCTCTCTGTCTCAAATGAATAAATAAAATCTTTAAAAAAATAGGGAGCTATTGAAAGTTTTTGAGGGAGACAATGATGTAATAAAAGATGTCTTAGGAAGATTTTTACAAAAATATTTTGCATATTGGTTTAAAAGAAGACAAAGTGAAGTAAATAATCAATGAGCAAGGATATGTTAGCTATATTCTAGGTAGGAGCTAAGAGAGCTGGCTGAGGAGGGTAATTAAGGGGGGCTAGGTTACCTAGCCTACATTACCCCAAACCACCATTTTTTTCCTAACACTGTTTTTTATTTAATGGAGACCTTTAATATAGCATTCTAAAAATTATTCAAATGACCCAGCCAGGTGCAGCTCCATTATTAATATTACAACTATAGCCATACTTTAAATACCTCCTTGTATTTCTAGGAGTTGATAAAGTATAACATAAAGGGCACCAGCTATGGAATCAACATGGTTTGAATTCTAACTAGGCCACTTACCTGCAAGTTACATAACTTCTGTTAGCTTCAATTTCCTCATCTAAAAATGGAATCATTAATCATTTCACAAATGTCATCTTGAAAATTAAAGGGGAGAGAATATACTTAAATATTCAGTGTAGCATAGTATGGATCAGGAGAGTGCAATAGTATTCTAGTATTCTACTCATTTGAATTTCATGAATTCAACTATACTGACTCTACAAAAACAGAAAGAGAGAGAATTTTTCCCAGTTCAAATTAAACTAATCTCCACTATCCCTCCAGAGGCTAAAACTAAAATGCAAAGGAAAACAGAAAGAAATAGTTTTGGCCTTTTACTTTATAAGGCTCTAAGTCCTAGAAGTTTAAAGGCAGCACGATAGATGTTCACTGGTAATTTTGACTCCACAAGATTTTTGTCTTACTTGCTGACTTTAGAATCCATTCCCTGTTTAAATGTAGCTTCGCGGCAAATGTGTTCCAGAAGTTCAATTTCAAATCTTTCATAGAGTGTCCACTTAAGAAAAGATATTAAATTCTATTATAGTTAATATCAATATAGTCTCTGGATACGTCCACGTTTGACAACCAGCACACTAAATTTCAACATCCCCTGCCCACAGTGGCGGTGATAGAGATGTGACCTCAGTTTCAATTCTTGCATCCATCTAATTAGAGAGAAGCTGTCTTGCAGATGAGTGTGGTAATGTTTTTCTCTGTTCTGTGCTAACATATTTGTAACATCCTTCTGGTTCTTTTGTTGCAAAGACTGTGATCACTAGATGACTTATTATATCGAACTGAACCGGGAAGATTTTTTCCCAAGGGTGAATAAATACCTAACATTTGCAAGCCAATTCGTTATGATTAGAAATAAAATAGACCCTGTCCGACCAGATATACTCTGCATTATCTAATGTAGTCATTTTATTTCTCTTTATGCTTTTATTGTGTTCTATACACAGATAATATATGTATCTGTTGATTTGCTTTGTTAGAGACTGTAAATGAAACTTCACAAAACCATCTTGAAAATCATGTAGTGAAACAAGAGTTGGAAACATTTTTTTCCTCCTTATCATCATTGTTGCTTTCAGTTGAATAAATGTACATTTCTTGCTGACTGCAAAAAAAAAAGCCATTAAAAAGCTGTTGCCAGCTAAAAGGTTTCAACACATAGGGAATTATATCACTTGCTTTATTTTCCCCCCTTAGCAGAGACAGATGTGGTTATAACAGCCAAATCAAAGAACATTTGTTTGAATGATCTGTAATCAGCACTGCTGTTGTCCATGGAAGTTGTGAACAGTTCTACACCCTTAAAAACTTGTACCTGGAAAACTGTGTGTTGCTTTCAATTTAAGTACAATTATTTTAATGCTAATATTAAAAAATGGATACATATCATCTTACGAAGTCTGTCAACTGTGAATGCAATATGATTAAAATGCAATCCGAACAACAAATATCAAACAAATGGTTGAAGAGAAACAAACAAAAAAACCATTGAGTTAGTGGTGAATTGGAACAACCTAGAGCAGTAAGATGGGAGTACTAGGAATTAGTTACATTATCACAGGATTTTTTTTTTTTCCTCTGAACTGCACAATTTTCTGGTACAAAATTCAGGTTAATGTCTCTTTATCATCTCATTTGTAACACATTGCTTAAATTCCAATTTTAAAATAATGAAGGAATTTTACAACCGGTGTATTTCTAATTGCGATTCAGTTACTCAGCTTAAGAAAACATTGAACTTGGATTGTCAAGCGACTGATCTATATTTACTCTGGTCCAGATACTGTACCGATGTAAGTTATTCAGAAAGAACAATAATATTTGCATGGCACTTTAGAGTTTACAAAAACGCTCTCACCTAAATTCTCATTTTATCTTCGCAATAATCTTGGGAAGTAGTCAATGAGGTGGTCAGAGCAATTGCTTTCCAGAGGATAATATATAATTGATTTATCATCATATACTCTCTTTCTCTGCCAACTTGAGTCCTTTGAGCCATTCTTTTTCCTAAAAGATACTTTCCTGGAAATGAACATTCATCCATTGGGACAGTTTCCCCTTAGGTTACTTCTCAGTGTGTAGTAACATTGATATATACATTTCTCTTAAAATACAATATAAGAAAAAAAAACCTGTAAGATAGTTCTCTGGGAAAAGTTGAAAAGCACAAGCACGAGAAATACCTCAAATGTGTGGATTTGATAGGAAGTAGGATCTGTTTATATGCAAGAAATTTTCTACATTAACACCTTCTAGTTATCAGATATGGTTCCACTGAATTTAGGAATGGTAAGGGGAGAAGAAGTCAGTATTCTCAATCCATTACAAAATGTGTTTATTCTGTTATTTGATTGTGTTTTTTAAATTAAAGTGAGATTTGTACGAAGAAAATCAGCAATAGTTAAGTGCTATGGCTGAATGCCTTATTTTTTTTCGTGAACTCAGAATGCTGACCACAATACTTCCCACTCTAGAAAAAAAAATCTAAAGAAGGTTAACTGGTTGAGTTTCATAGAGATTAGTGTGGGTGGAAATGAATGGTTTGGAATTCAGTTTGGTTTAGGTAAGCAAAATCGCTTATCTTAAATCTCAGGAGTCGGCTAAATTTGGTTTTCTTTACCTCCAATTCCATTTGGAATCAGGAAATGTAGAAATAAGCATTTGTATAATCACACACATACATGCATTTAAATTAATTACAAAAGGGAGGCAATATTTTATGAATCTTAAAAGTGGGAATTGAAAGTTTCAATTCATTCTAGCTTTATTCAAAATTGCTTCTACAGCATGAAAAGGAAAAAATAACAAAACCAGTTTACAATTAATCACATTTATCAAAACATAAATGGTATTATTTTTTCTTTTCACAAAAATAACACATCGTTTTGTGAATGTTTCAGGGAATATTAAATAATTATAAGTGAGGTAAGTATAAAGAAATATAAAGAAAATAAATGACCAATAATCCCACAATGTAGGAATAACTTCTGGTAACATTTTGTTATAATTCTTCCAAAATTCCTGTGGTTTCTTCATTTGCCATTGTCTCACTGAGTCACAAGCTTTAATATTCATAAAGCAGTAGAGGGCAATAAGAAATAGAAATGAAAGAAGTAGAAGGGAGGCCAGAAGAAATAGTAGCATTTAAAGCCAAGACAAGTTTTAAGTGATAAATCAAGCAAGGGTTTAAAAGCAGTTGAAGGTATGGTGCCATCTGCTCTTATTCCAGATGTACCCAGGTAAGAAACAGGAAGCTTTCTCTTGTGAATATGAAATGTCTGAGAGCAAGAAAAGCTTAAGTTAGAGAAAAGCACAAAACCTCACGACATTTTAAAGAGGGGGATATACTATCCTATTACTGAGCATTTTAAAATTTACAAACCACAGGCTTAGTAAATTGTTGCCTGATTTTATTTTCCAACAAAATAGCTCAGCTTAAGCACGTCTTTCAGAAAGATGGACAATAGTCTCCAACCTTGTGATAAACTCCTAAGCAAGTGTTTGGCTAGTTGGCTTTATTCTTGGAGGTTTCCTTTTCTCTACGGTAGTCGGCTAGTCCTTTCTTAAGGTGTGATTGGTTTTATCATGTTCCGGGCACTATACTCGGCATTGTCTCATTTGCTAAACCTGACTCCCCAGAGTGCCGGAGAGAGGAATATGCCCTCCTCAGTGATGCTCCAGCCACCTTCACCCGCTCCTCCTTTAGTCATATTAACAAGTGAAAACTAACTCTTTCCACTAACTGGGGGTGCATTAATTATTTGAGTTGAAATAGTTAATTAGCTATCCCCTTCACTTTCTACAAAGTACAGTATTTTGTGTATGCTTGAAAAGAATAATAGCACCTTGTGCTCACATGGCGTTTCTCATCTTTGGTGTCACAACTAGGCAGATCATTAACTGATACAGAGTATGAGGTCAAATATTGATTCTTTAGGATTACAAAGGATGAATGGACTACCACAACAGAAAGAGCCTCAGGGAGCAGCAGGATGTGGTGGCTCGTTTTGTAATCAGAGGCAATTTAAAATGTAGGAAGTCATAGGACTCTTATCAGTCGTTGGTGAAGGTGTTTTCCAGAGCCTACCGTAGAGCCTTTTGGAGTTGGTTTATAACTGGAACTGTGGAGGGAGATAGCCTGAATTATTACTAGTAATTCCCTGACTCAAATATGTAGCAAAAGTAATAATATTATAAATGCGAATGGTACTAATAGAAGGGAAAATCGCCATTCTATTATCAGGAAGGCATCTTTTACCTGTTATTTACTGACATATCTGAGAGAATGGACCAACTGGAGGATGTTCTCAGTCTTAAATTCTACAGGTTACAATATGGTTGATCCCTTTTACACATTAAAAATACTGTTAGCTCCATTTGTGAATGATGACTTAGTCACAAAAAATGTTTCTGCTCTCTGAATAAAATGTGCCCCTCCTTTTTGAAATTAATCCTTCACCCGCACATTGATTCCAATACTGTCTACATCCTTGAAGGCTTTATTCCATTAATTATGCACTCCTTTTCTATCTTTAACCTTTTCGTCTTCATAGGTCCCATTTACTCTGCCTGTAAATATGTCAGGTTTCCCTGTCCCTAACAAGCCTTTTTCCATAAGTCCCTTGAGGCACTGTCTTACGTCTCATCATATTCTCCTCACCATGCTTCTAGATAGAATGCTTCACAGTTGTTGCTTGGATGACCTTGTGGCTGATGAATTCTTACTGGTTTTGAGACCTGGCATGGCCCTGGATTTGCTCCTCTGGAGGTCACTGATGCCTGTTGAGCACCAAATTTAAGATTGTTCTTGTTATTAACATAACATAATAATAATAAAAAAAAAGAAATTTACTACCACTAAGAAATCTTCCCGTCAGACAAAATGCTTAAGCAATAGTAAAATACTAAAGAAAGAACAATCCGAGGATGTTAGTGGGTTTCAAAGATATAAATTCTAGAAAGGAAGTAAAATTCTGAAGATAAATAAATATAACTTAAGTACAAAAAAAAAAAAGATTGTTCTTGGGCCTCACCCTCTGTGAACTGTTTGTGCTATTTGACCCTTCCAACTAAACCCTGCCTTTCTTCTCCCTTGGCTTTCATGAACTCACACCTTCGAGCTCTCCCCCTGTCTCCCTGGTTGGTCCTCTTCTCTTTTACTGATTTCTCTGCCGATCCCGTGCTTATAAAAACCTATAAGAAATCATCACCTTAACTCTCCTTAATCTTCTGGCTCTCTCATCTCTCTGGGAGATCTTGGTCACAGCATCCTCACCTTTAGCCTTATGCAGATGGCTCCCAAATCGGTATCTTGGGTTCCATTCTGAAGTGGACATACGTGTATATGCAGGCATGTGTGACATGCCTGCACACACACACACACACACACACACACACTTCCAACTTTTGGCTACATATCAGACGTATTTTTCTACCTTCCCAGATCATCTCACTCTTTCTCTAGTTCCTAACCCATTTGTGTTAGTGGCTTCTCTATCACTCCAATAGCCCACATTTAAAAATTCGGAACCATTCCCTATTGTGTAGGCCCCTAAGTCCAACCAAGACTAAATCCTGCCCACTTTCCTTTCTCTTCTTCCTTTCCATCTCTGTTATAATTTCCTGGTTAAGTCTCTCATTACCCCTTACGTGACCTATATGTTCTGTCAACCACCTAATCAGTTTTAGGCCAGTTTCTTGACCTTTGCAGTCCGTCCTAAATAACAGTAGCAGATCAAGATCTTTTAAGTGTGATTGGGATAATTTCATTTTCCTACTCAAAAATTGTCAGCTGTCCTCCATACTACTGAATTCTAGAAAATCCTTAATTTCATGTTATTTACCTCTTCTCACATTCCCCCTACCTCTTTTAACATTTTATTTATTTATGAGACTCCTATGACAAATACCTCTTTTTACCATCTGTTTTAACTATCTGTATCTGTCTCTTATTTTTCCAATTAAAAAGCAAGCTCCTTAAGGAGAAGGATCAGGATTTTTAAGTTTTTTGATCCCTGACTATACATAGCACAAGGCCTTACTCAAGGCAGACATTCAAAAACTTGGAGACATGTATGGAGAATATTTTATGCATCTAGAGAGTGGAAAACTGGGCACAGGCTAGAGAGCATTCAAATATGTTCATTGTCTTATTTAGTATCTGAATAAAATTTTGACAAATGGAAAGCAAATGCATTTTCTTATCTACCTCATTCTTCTCATTCTATACCTGATACCTGAAAATAAGTTCAACCTTTTTAATAATAAACAAGCAAATTAGAAGGAGATACTTTTTTAAATATTTTCAAATTAAAAAAATTAAAAATAGATAAATCTCAGATATTGGTGATGATTCCAAAACATGACCACTTTATCTTTTTATTGATGGTATGAATTTCTTGTGTAAATTTATAATATATTTGAAGAGCCTTAAGATAAACTTTCTGCTTGATCCAGAAAGTTCACTCACTTACTATTTATCTATGACTCCAGAAATAGAAAGATGGATGAACACTATGGAATATTACACAGTAAAATTAGAAGCCATTAGCTAGAAATACTTAGAGCCATACACACAGCTGTAAAACAATGATGTTTCAGTAAGGTTCAAGAACAGATTCTTTAACACTATGCCATCTATATAAATTAATCATTATATATTTTATAGTGATGAAGATATATCTTAAAAAAAGATATATAAAGTGGATTGGGAAAGTGGGGATAAAAATTGAATTAGGTATAAAATAAAATTCTTTGTAAAAAGAGAGGAATTTTGCAGGCATTGGTTGGAATGAGCTATGAATAGAGGAGTGTGATAAACTCATTTTTCTACTTGAGGTGCTGTATAATAAAAAATTCGGCTGGTTGTTCCCCCTGGTTTTTGGAAAGTAGACTAAATTCTTGGGATTTCCCAAATGATAGGAGTGTTAGTTATTCATGGTGGGACCCTAGATAGTTTATGCTAATGAGTTGTCAGTAAGATCAACTGTGTGTTTTCAGGGTTAGGACTCTGAGCTTTGTGAGATGACCCCAACCTCCTAGGGTGGGAAGTGGGCTGGAGATGGAGTGTAACACCGTGGCCAATCATTCAAGCAATCATGCCTATCTAATGAAATCTAGATAAAACTCAGGTGAGCTTCCTGGTCAGCAGTACTTTGTGGATTGTCCCACACTGGTGTGCTGGGAAAGTCGTAAGTCCCTGAGGATGACAGAATCTTTGTGTTTAGAACACTCCCAGATTTTGCTCTATGTGTTTCTCCCTTTGGTTGGTTCTGATTTGTATCCTTTTGTTATAATAAAACTGTAATACTGGGGTGCCTGGGTGGCTCAGTTGGTTATGTGTCCAGACTCTTGATTTCTGTTCAGGTCATGATCTCAGGGTGGTGAGATCAAGCCCCGAGTCAGGCTCTGAGTTCAGCATGCACTCTGCTTGGGTTTCTCTCCCTCTGCTCCTCTCCCCACTTGCAAACACTTGCATTCTCACTCTCTCTTTCTCTCTCTCTCTCAAATAAATAAATCTTAAAAAATAACCTGTAATACTTAAGTATAGTGCTTTCTAGAGTTCTATAAGTCATCCTAGGGGATTATGGAACCTGGGGGACAGTAGGAACTCTTAATCTTGTAGCCTGCTGGTCAGAAGTGAGAGTGGCCTGGAGACCCCCAAACTTGCAGCTGGTGTGTGAATGAGGGCTGTCTTGTGAAGGACTGAGCCATTTGCCTGTGAAGTTTGGCCTAACTTGGGTTGTTGTTGTCAGACACAACAAAACAGGGGTGTCTGGGGGGCTCAGTCACTTGACCATCTGACTCTTGGCTTTGGCTCAAGTCATGATCTCAGGGTCATGAGATCAGCCCCGCCTCAGGCTCTAGGCTCAGTGGGGAGTCTGCTTGAGATTCTTGCTCTGCCCCTCCCCTTACTCGAGTGTGGTCATTCCCTCTCTCTCTCTCAAAATAAATATATAAGTCTTTAAAAAAAAAAGATCAGAGGCGGAGCAAGATGGCGGAGGAGTAGGAGACCTGGATTTCGTCTGGTCTCAGGAATTCAGCTGAATGGGGATCAAACCATTCTGAACACCTACAAACTCAACAGGAGATCGAAGAAGAGAGTAGCAACAACTCTCTGAACAGAGAAGCGACCACTTACTGGAAGGTAGGATGTGCAGAGAAGTGAATCTGAGGCGATATTCAGGAGGATAGACGGCGGGGGAGGGGGCCTTCGCCGCTTCTGGCAAGTGATAGAGCCGCGGAGCACAAAATTGGAACTTTTAGAAGTCGACTCCGCTGAGGGATGTCGCTCCAGTGGCTAAGTGGGGGGTGGAACCCTCGCGGGACAGTGTGGTTTCAGGACCCTTGGGGTCACAGAAAGACCGGGGGTGCCTGCGTGCAGCAGAGCTCCCAGGTATCGGAGCAGGGAAGCCGGCTGCAGAGACGGAGCCGAGGCGCGGGATCTCAGCTCAGGGTTGCCATAAACTGTGATCCGCGGCCCAGATGGGCCACTGCTCCTCCTGCAGGGACCCAACAAGCAGCAGAGTCGGGGAGACTCCCCTTCCTTCCCGGGGAGGAGTGGCGCGGGAGCGCACTGCAGGGATCTGCTGGGTTTGGAGACTCCACACAGGGTCGGGTGCCAGAGATAGAAACGCTCGGTCACAGGCCAGGTGAGCACAGAGTGCAGCCGGAGACCGGGGAGATGGGAGTGACTGACTGCTTTGCTCTGGGGGCACACTGAGGAGCGGAGCCCAAGTTCTTGGCTCCTCCAGGAGGAGATTGGGAGGCCACCATTTTCACTCTCATCCTCCAAAGCTGTACAGAAAGCTTGCAGGGAGCAAAAGCTCCCGAGAGCAAACCCAAGCAGATTGCTTAGCCCGGACTCACAAGGTCGGGGCAATTCCGCCTCCTGCAAAGACATTTGGGAACCATGGCAACAGGCCCCTCCCCCAGAAGATCAGCATGAACACCAGCCAGGACCAAGTTTACCGATCAAGGAGAACGGGAGAACTACAGCGCTGGGGGAATACTGCACATAGAATTCATGGCTTTTTTACCATGATTCATTAGTTTTCAAAGTTAATTTTTT
>NW_027397063.1:104800460-104815882 GCF_003265705.2 Callorhinus ursinus
AAGGAGAGATAAAAATCTTCCAGGACAAACAAAAACTAAAGGAATTTGCAAACACGAAACCAGCCCTACAAGAAATATTGAAAGGGGTCCTCTAAGCAAAGAGAGAGCCTAAAAGCAGCATAGACCAGAAAGGAACAAGACCATATACAGTAACAGTCACCTTACAGGCAATACAATGGCACTAAATTCATATCTTTCAATAGTTACCCTGAATATAAATGGGCTAAATGCCCCAATGAAAAGACACAGGCTATCAGATTGGATTAAAAAACAAGACCCATGAATATGCTGTCTGCAAGAGACTCATTTTAGACCCAAACACACCCCCACATTGAAAGTGAAGGGGTGGAAAACCATTCACCATGCTAATGGACACCAAAAGAAAGCTGGGGTGGCAATCCTTATATCAGACAAATTAGATTTTAAACCAAAGACTGTAATAAGAGATGAGGAAGGACACTATATCCTACTTAAAGGGTCTATCCAACAAGAAGATATAACAATTGTAAATATCTATGCCCCTAACAAGGGAGCACCCAATTATATAAGGCAATTAATAACAAAAGCAAAGAAACACATTGACAACAATACAATAATAGTGGGGGACTTTAACACCCCTCCTGACTGAAATGGACAGATCATCTAAGCAAAAGATCAACAAGGAAATAAAGACTTTAAATGACACACTGGACCAAATGGACTTCACAGACATATTCAGAACATTCCATCCCAAAGCAACGGAATACACATTCTTCTCTAGTGCCCATGGAACATTCTCCAGAATGGATCACATCCTAGGTCACAAATCAGGTCTCAACCAGTACCAAAAGATTGGGATTATTCCCTCCATATTTTCAGACCACAATGCTTTGAAACTAGAACTCAATCACAAGAGAAAAGTCGGAAAGAACTCAAATACATGAAGGCTAAAGAGCATCCTACTAAAGAATGAATGGGTCAACCAGGAAATTAAAGAAGAATTTAAAAAATTCATGGAAACCAATGAAAATGAAAACACAACTGTTCAAAATCTTTGGGATATAGCAAAAGCAGTCCTAAGAGGAAAGTATATAGCAATACAAGCCTTTCTCAAGAAACAAGAAAGTTCTCAAATACACAACCTAACCCTACACTTAAAGGAGCTAGAGAAAAAACAGCAAATAAAGCCTAAACCCAGGAGGAGAAGTGAAATAATAAAGATCAGAGCAGAAATCAATGAACTAGAAACCAAAACAACAGTAGAACAGATCAACGAAAATAGGAGCTGGTTCTTTGAAAGAATTAACAAGATTGATAAACCCCTGGCCAGACTTACCAAAAAGGAAAGAGAAATGACCCAAATCAACAAAATCATGAATGAAAGAGGAGAGATCACAACCAACACCAAAGAAATATAAACAATTCTAAGAACATATTATGAGCAACTCTATGCGAGCAAATTAGATAACCTGGAAGAAATGGATGCATTCCTAGAGATGTGTCAACTACCAAAATTGAACCAGGAAGAAATAGAAAACCTGAACAGACCTATAACCACTAAGGAAATTGAAGCAGTCATCACAAATCTCCCAACAAACAAAAGCCCAGGGCCAGATGGCTTCCCAGGGGAATTATACCAAATATTTCAGGAAGAATTAATACCTATTCTCCTGAAACTGTTCCAAAAAATAGAAACGGAAGGAAAACTTCCAAACTCATTTTATGAGGCCAGCATTACCTTGATCCCAAAACCAGACAAAGACCCCATCCAAAAGGAGAATTACAGACCAATATCCTTGATGAACATGGATGCAAAAATTCTCACCAAAATACTAGCCAGTAGGATCCAACAGTACATTAAAAGGATTATTCACCATGACCAAGTGGGATTTATCTCTGGGCTGCAAGGTTGGTTCAACATCCGCAAATCAATCAACGTGATACAATACATTAACAAAAGAAAGAACGAGAATCATATGATCCTCTCAATAGATGCAGCAAAAGCATTTGACAAAGTACAGCTTCCTTTCTTGGCCAAAACTCTTCAGAATATAAGGATAGAGGGTACATACCTCAATATCAAAAAAGCCATCTATGAAAAACCTACAGCAAATATCATTCTCAATGGGGAAAAGCTGAGAGCTTTCCCCCTAAGGTCAGGAACGTGAAAGCGATGTCCACTATCACCACTGCTATTCAACATAGTATTAGAAGTCCTAGCCACAGCAATCAGACAACAAAAAGAAATCAAAGGCATCCAAATCAGCAAAGAGGAAGTCAAACTCTCACTCTTTGCAGATGATATGATACTTTATGTGGAAAATCCAAAAGACTCCACCCCAAAACTGCTAGAACTCATACAGGAATTCAGTAAAGTGGCAGGATATAAAATCAATGCACAGAAATCAGTGGCATTCCTATACACCAACAACAAGACAGAAGAGAGACAAATCAAGGAGTCGATCCCATTTACAACTGCACCCAAAACCATAAGATACCTAGGAATAATTTTAACCAAAGAGGCATAGGATCTGTATACAGAAAACTATAAAATACTCATGCAAGAAATTGAGGAAGACACAAACAAATGGAAAAACGTTCCATGCTCATGGATTGGAAGAACAAACATTGTGAAGATGTCAATGCTACCTAGAGCAATCTACACATTCAATGCAATCCCCATCAAAATACCATCCACTTTTTTCAAAGAAATGGAACAAACAATCCTAAAATTTGTATGGAACCAGAAGAGACCCCGAATAGCCAGAGGAATGTTGAAAAAGCAAAGCAAAGCTGGCAGCATCACAATGCCGGACTTCCAGTTCTATTACAAAGCTGTCATCAAGACAGTATGGTACTGGCACAAAAACAGACACATAGATCAATGGAACAGAATAGAGAGCCCAGAAGTGGACCCTCAACTCTAAGGTCAACTAATCTTTGACAAAGCAGGAAAGAATGTCCAATGGAAAAAAGACAGTCTCTTCAACAAATGGTGTTGGTAAAATTGGGCAGCCACATGCAGAAGAATGAAACTGGACCATTTCCTTACACCACACACAAAAATAGACTCCAAATGGTTGAAAGACCTAAACGTGAGACAGGAGTCCATCAAAATCCTAAAGGAGAACGCAGACAGCAACCTCTTCGACCTCAGCCACAGCAACTTCTTCCTAGAAACATTGTCAAAGGCAAGGGAAGCAAGGGCAAAAATGAACTATTGGGATTTCATCAAGATAAAAAGCTTTTGCACAGCAAAGGAACAGTCCACAAACCAAAAGACAACCGACAGAATGGGAGAAAATATTTGCAAATGACATAGCAGATAAAGGTCTAGTATCCAAAATCTATAAAGAACTTCTCAAACTCAACACCCAAAGAACAAATAATTCAATCAAGAAATGGGCAGAAGACATGAACAGACATTTTTCCAAAGAAGACATCCAAATGGCCAACAGGCACATGAAAAAGTGCTCAACATCGCTCGGCATCAGGGTAATCCAAATCAAAGCCTCAATGAGATAGCACCTCACACCAGTCAGAATGGCTAAAATTAACAAGTCAGGAAACGACAGATGTTGGTGGGGATGTTGAGAAAGGGGAACCCTCCTACACTGTTGGTGGGAATGCAAGCTGGTGCAACCACTCTGGAACACAGTATGGAGGTTCCTCAAAAAGTTGAAAATAGAGCTACCCTACGATCCAGCAATTGCACTACTGGGTATTTACCACAAAGATACAAATGTAGTGATCCGAAGGGGTACGTGCACCCCAATGTTTATAGCAGCAATGTCCACAATAGCCAAACTGTGGAAAGAGCCAAGATGTCCATCGACAGATGAATGGATAAAGAAGAAGTGGTATATATACACAATGGAATATTATGCAGCCATCAGCCATATTTTCACAGTCATTTATCCCTTTATCAATCTTGGATTCTACAGTTTACTATTATAAACATTTCTTTGAAGGCACTCCCTTGCTAGTTTCTTCCCAAAAGATATCTGCTCAGCAAAATTCCAACACTAGTTAAATCCAATTCTTAAACTACTTAGTCTTGTAGTTTAAGCCATGTAGATACATGGTTGAATGTTGCTGGAGACAAAGATAATATCAATGACCATCTTACATTAAATTCTTGACCTTAAGTGGGACCTCAGTGGTTGCTGCCTGAAAGACAATCCCATTAAACATTGCCAGACATCTCATTTTCCATTGACCCTTAACAATAATTTCACATTTCTTCCTTCCCACTTCTTTTTTTTTTTTTTAAATTATTTATTTATTTATTTATTTGACAGAGACAGACACAGCAAGAGAAGGAACACAAGCAAGGGGAGTGGGAGAGAGAGAAGCAGGCTCCTCTCTGAGCAGGGAGCCCCATTTGCGGCTCAATCCAAGGACCCTGGGACCCTGACCTGAGCCGTAGGCAGATGCTTAACAACTGAGCCACCCAGGTGCCCCATCTTCCTTCCTACTTCTTGACAGTATTGGACAATGACTTACTTCTTTCTTTACTCAGAAAATAGAAGTAATCAGGAAAATCCCCTACTACCTGCTGCCATCATTTTGTTTACCAAATGGCTAACATCTATACTTGTAAATACCTCCACACTTGTTACATGTGTGGCCTCTTATCAAAAGCCAACTCCATTCATGTTTTCCTCTTACTTATTCAGACTTCATTCCTGCATTGTTCCTCCTCCCTCCTAAGTCATTGATTTTCCCTCACTACAGGATAAGTCTCATCATCTTGCAAACATGTGCCATTATCTCCCATTGAACTCACATCTCTTTCCAGCCATTGCCCTATTTCTCTTCCTCCACCCTAATGGAAAAACTTCTTGAAAAGATTGTCTAAATCCTATGTCTTATACATTATTCACTCTTAAAAATTATTTTATTGTGGGGGCACCTGGGTGGCTCAGTCAGTTAAGTGTTTGACTCTTGATTTCCACTCAGGTTATGATCTCAGAGTTGTGAGATGGAGCCCTGCGTCAGACTCTGCTTCCTCTTCCCCTCCCTCTTTCTAAAAAAATTATTTTATTGTGAAAGATAGCACACATGTAAAACATTGCAGACAACATAATGCAGATGAATAATGTACATGAACAGTTATAAGAAACCTACTCCTGTAATCATCACCTAAGATAAGAAATAGAACATTGTCAGCATCCCAACAGCTCCCATGTATCCTTCCTTAGTCACTTTCCTTTTCCTCCTCCCAAGAGGGAATCCCTATATTGACTTTTATGGTAATAATTTTCTTCCTTTGTTTATAGTTTGACTACCAATGTAGGTATTCATAAATAGTATTATTTGTTCTGCATAGCCTTGAACATTTAATATGTGAAATCATGTAATAGATACTCTTATGTCTTGCTTTTTTGCTCAATATTGTAAGATTGATCTATGTTCTTGCTTGTACCACCAGTTTGCTCATTTGTATTCTTGTGTGATATCTTACTATATGGCTATATCCCAATTTATTCAATCTACAATTTATATTTCTGTTGTTTGCTGTTTCTCTTTATGCCACTGCATCCATGTGGCTGTTGTCTTCATTATGGCTCCAAACTGCTCTGTTCAAGATTTCAGGTTTCCAAAGTCAATAGTCAATTTCCAACCTTATTTTGCTGGATTTTTTTGGCATGTTTTGACATAATTTACTAACCTTCTTCTTGAAACATTTTTTTCTCTTGGCTTCTGGAATAGCACTCTATCAGTTTTTCTTCTGCCCTTGTGGCTGCTCTTTATCAGTGCCCTTACTGGCTCCTCCTTATATTCTACATCTTTAAGTGTTGGAGTGCCCCAGGAATCGTCCTTGGATACTTTTTTCTTTCTTTTTTCTTCATGCTTAAGTAATCTCATGCAGTCTCTGGCTTTGAATATCAATTATATGATCACTTCCAAATTTATTTCTCCGGCCCAACTCCCTTACCTGAATATTTGACTCTGCCAGTTGAATTAGTTCATTATAGAAATTCAAATTTCTAAAATCAGACTCTCCATTTTTACCCTCTACCCTACTCTGTTCTATTGCCACACTTTCTCAACTTGGGAAATAGTAACTACATTCTTCTGAATGCTCAGACTATAACCATGGTGTCATCCTTGACTTTTGTCTTTCTCTTACTCATGTTAATGCATAATTTTTCAATATAAAAGGCATGGCTCTCATGCAAGTATATAATGAACATGTGTAAAAGACATATTGATGATGGAACCAGTAAGACATATTTATAAGCACACCAAATAAGAAATATTAGAAAAAGATTGCCAGGTTAGATATAAAACTAATTAATATCCCATAGAACAATAAACTATAACTTTTGGGGTTATCTTTTCCATTAGAAAGAAATTATTTGCATCTTTGCTGGGCAGAAGTCTACAAATTTAACATATAACTTCACTAAACCTAGGACCTTTAATCCAAACAAAGTACATACACCTAGGTAACAGTTAGGTGGGATTTTGTCCTCATAAATTTTATGCTACCCACTTTTTGCCTTATTTACAAGTTTTGAAAATTTTTCTTAATGCCCAGCAGATAATCCAGCCATAGATCCTATTGGCTCTAACATATTTTCAGGATTCAAACACTTCTTATCATTTTCTTCAGCTACTGTACTGGCCCAGATCATCATCTCTTGCCTGGATTTTTGCAATTGCCCCCTAACTGATCTTTCTGCTCTGCCCTTGCCCTTCTACAGATTTGTTTTGTTTTGTTTTGCTTCTCTCTCTCTCTTTCTCTCCTTTCCAAAGGCAGCATGATCCTCAGCTTTTCCCAAATTATTCCAATGGTTTCCCATCTCACACATAACAAAATTCAAAGTGTTTACCTTGGTCTAGAAGACACAGTGCTCTTTTTCTGGCTAATTCCCTGGTCCTCTCTCTTCCATTTTACCTTAGCCTCTTTGCTTATTCTGTAGGAGACAATTATCCTGCCTTGGGAATGTCCTTACTTAGACAACTCTTATTCCTAGCTCTCTGCGTATGACTCCATTTTTCACTTCATTTGGGTTTCTCCCAAGTGTTACCTTCTAAAATAAGCTTTCTCTGATTTGCTCTTTAATGTACTCACACTCCTGCCCTGATTTATCATTATTCATAGCATTTATCACCACCAACATATTCTAAAGTTATGTTTGTTTGTTGCCAGTTCCTCCCTTCTAGAATGTAAATTTCCTGGGAGCAGTGACTATGTTTTAATAACTGTCATAAAACCTATACAAGAGTAGGTCTTAATAAATATCTGTTGAATCAATAAATGAATAAATATATGAATTCTTCCTTGGAAATAATCTCATGGAGAGACTTCCATGTTCTCAGTCATCAAACCTATTGATTACTCTTTCATCCCTTCTCTGAACACAAATAATCCCATTTTTGCAACTGTGTACCCCTGGACAATAATTATAAAAGCCACCCCTTCCCAAATGAGTCTCAAAAGAGCCATAACTTTTGTCTCACTACAACTCAACTAGGCATTTAAGTCTGGAACAAAGTAAAAATAATAACACTTAGTGTTGAGGAGGGAAAACTTTTCTCTACCCTTTAGTATTCTTCTGGCTGGTCTAAGAATTAAATTGACATGAGACAGAGTAACAGGAGAAAAAAAAACCCACAAAGTTTAATTATGTGTGGATGGAGGCCCAATAATAAAGTCGAGACACAAAAAAATGACCAAGGAAGGCAGCTTTTTATACCTTTTAGACAAAGAAATCTATGAGGAATTGACAGGATAAGGAAAACTTATGTTTGGGAGCTTCAGTTAGTAAGGAATTCCAAACAGAATTTGGGTGGGGGTAGTAAATTAATATAAGTAATGAGGTTTGTTTATACAGACTTCTCAGCTCTGAATCTCCTATGTCTAGTGACAAGGATAAGGATGTCTCTTCACCTTCTGGTATAAAAGAGAGTATTTTTCAAGTGGGAGATTTATTTTCTGCTTTTTGTAGACAAAGGGGGATTAGAGGGCTCTTCTTACATTGGCTGTTTCTTAAGTAACTTCAATTCAAAATAATTAACATAGTGACACATTTTGGGGTAGGTTGCCCTTGGCCCCCACACTAATAAGCAGGGTAGCTTGACTTTTCCAAAGACTCCCACAGTACCAACCAAGGTTTCACTAGTCCAAGTATCATTAATCTGCATTTAAGGGAGTTCCACGCCCCTTGCTGATGAACTTCTATCTCTTCTTCTCCAGCCACATTACTTAGACCAGTGGTTCACAAAGCATAGTTCCAGAGCCTGCAGCATCTTCATCTCCTGAAACCCTGCTAGAAATGCAAGTTTTCAGCCTCAACCCAGACTTATCAAGTCAGAAATTCAGGAGATTCAGCTCTTCCATCTGTTTTTTAACAACCCTTCCAGGTGATTCTGTTGCTCACTTACAATTAGAATCACTGGTTCAGGTAGTTGGCCTCTATACCTTATGAAGCAGTGGTCAAGTTAACTGGCTTGAGTCAACTGCCTCAAATCAAATCTTGGTTTTACTGATCTCTGGCTGTGTGACTTAAACTAAGTTACTTAATTTCTCTGTGTCTCATTTTCCTTGTGTATGAACCAGAGATATTAATAGTACTCTCCTTGTAGGTATATCGTGAGGATTAAATTAATACACCAAAGTGAAATAAGACAATGCATGGTACATTATAAGAAACAACTACAAAGTAGGTAAGTGTATGGTACTACATACATAAATTATCTATATTACTGACTGCTTTTGGTTATGTTTTCTCTATTAGCTTTTTAAACTTTTTGAGGGAAAAAATTCTATTTCTATATCCCCATAGAACTGAGCATATAATTATTTTTAAGACTTATTTATTTGAGAGAAAGAGAGTGAGAGAGAAAGAGAGCTTGAGTGTGTGCATATGAGCGGGGGGAGGGGCAGAGGGAGGAAGAGAGCCCCAAGCAGACTCCCTGCTAAGCCCAGAATCTGACATAGGCCTCATTCCATGACCCTGAGATCAAGACCTGAGCTGAAATCAAATCAAGAGTCAGACACTCAACTGACTAAGCCACCCAGGCACACCGCATATAGTTATTAATATTACAATTACAAACTGAGTGCTTACCATGTGTCATGCAATGTGCTAAGAGCTGTAATTTTATTTAATCCTTGGAACTCTACTAATTAGATATCATGACCATTTTATAATAAATATATTTAACTGGTTGTTTGAAGTATTCTGATGATTACTTAACTGAACAAAAAATCTGGATTAATTTGTCCACTGCAATTATTTTTTGTATTATTTCAGAAACTTTGTAAATAGCATAACTTCCAATGAGTCTCAACCATTACTTACATAAAGATAAGCAAGTCACAGAAACTATAGACCTTTTGTAGCCTGATTATTTGATTGTGTAGAATTTCTGTGCACCCATTTATATATCCTATTAATGTTATAAAGAGCTAACAATTGTAAATGTAAAAATGTAAATCAAATTGTCTGTAAATGACTTAAGGAATATGTTAATGATCCTGCCCCAAATGAATAATTATAAAGCAGGTGCACTTGAGATATGATCATTTAACTGACAGCAAACAGCTTCTAATGGATTCAATAACCAAGATAATGGTGATATCAGAGAACTCTGTTAAGCTTATTGTTCATACCATCCATTTAATATGCAAGAGAACTTCAGCTGGAATCTCCCTGTAGACTCATTGTCCTGCTTATTTAAATAGCAGTTAATTTAAACACACACGCAAAAGTCAAATTATTTCTAACATTATTTCTAACACACCTTTTTTTAATAAACTATATTCTCCTGTCATAAAATTCTTGCTGAAAGAGACACTTCCACATATTTATATGGGCATTGTCTTCTGTTGTTGAGATTTATCCTCCAAACTTACAATATCATTAATGACTAAAGGCACAGGAAATGTGGAAGCCTGGAAATATAAGTTTCTGACCAAGGCCCCAAAGAGGTTGCTGTTACCATGTCCCCCAGGTTCAAAAGGAAAACAAGCTAGTAAGCAAAGTCGGGAAAGTTTCAGTTTATTGTGTTTAGGATGCTTAGTTGAGATAAACATGACTCACAATTCCAAAAACAAACTAAATCTAGAACCAGTGCTTACAAACATAAACATAGGGAAAAAAATAATGTTGGTTTCTAGCTCATTTCATTTGACCTACAAACTTGCTCTTCTCGGCAAGACCCTACCTACAAGTGAGAAGAATCAAACTCCAACTAGCTTAAACAAAAATGGTTATTGACTCAAATATCTGAAAAATCCAGACTGCTTCCCTTCCAGAAAGGCTTTCTCGTAAATGGGGCAAGATAACTAAAGCACACACAACCCATCACCTCAAAGACCCACCTCAAGCCAGCTTAACGACCTCAGTTGAAAAATGGACTTTTCCTTGTTTGACCTGGCAAAAGATTCCTGGTGGAGAATCTGATTGGCCTAAATTTGGTTGTGAGCCTTTCTTTAATGCAAGAGGGCAGGGATATAGGACAATTCTTTTTGAATACAAACATGGAATTAGTACCTCACATAAAAGCAGGATTTTGTTACCAAAATAGGAGGGAAGGGTCACTGGGCAGCTCATAAGAGCAGATTCCCTTGCATTTCACTGTGGATTGTCCAGCACATATGCACCCCCCACTTTTTTTTTTTTTTTTTTTACCTACAAACTTTTAAAAAACATAATACATAGCAACTACCATATAGATTCTGAAATATACATACCCCTTCTCTGGTGTTCAAATTCTACATCTATTTCCAAGTTTGAGATTTCTTTAGTATATCTGCATTTGTCCCCTGGTCAGAACATGGCTCTTCATGGTATGGTCAACCATGGCTAATGATGCAGTCTTCATTTTAGAGTCTGTTACTTGCAATACAACATTCATGACATCAGGATATCTAACTGCAGGTGACAAGTCCAGTCCAAGAGCATGCTGTCTTTATCCTTAGAGAATGTCATCAGAGCTCCATCTTTTTGACAGATACTCCCTTTTTGGCAGGCTGTTGATTCCCCCAAACACTATACTCTAAGATCCTCTCAGCCTCAGTGGAAAAGGAGTTGAGGATTAAATGATATTATGCACATGAGGAGCTGATCACAGTGTCCACATAGAAAGTACTCAATAAGTGGTGGTCTTTGCAACTCTTATTGTTACTCTATCACCATCATTATCATCATCCTCTGATAGGTAAGTCTTGGGACTGACTTGATTTAGGTCATGTGATCATCCTTGTGTTAGGGCAAAGGAGATGGAGTCACACTCCCTCTCAAACCTGGAGAATGTGTTATCCTAAACTGAATGGGCTTTATTTCCAGAAGAAGGAATAATGCCAGGTAACCAAGAACAACATATACTGACTACAATTCCCTTATCAACCATCTGGCCCACACCTTGAATTTTTTTTTTTTCCCAAAGATCCTTAAACTTGTGCAAATTTATAAATCTTTTCTGATGTCAAAAATTTGAAGCTGTGGATTACTGACCTGAGTTGGGTTATTTTAAGACATGACTACTTAAGGATATTAACGATATGGGTAATGCTATAAACTATTAGATTCAGAGACTTAGTAGGATTAAAGTGTATGTTTCCAAGTTTGCAAGTTCCAACTAAATTACATATCAAATTATTGTTTGCTATTTAAAAGCCAATTTAGAAGTCATTTCAGACAGAAGCATTGGTTTAACTCATTTAAAATTTAATACTATTTTTATAGGTAAGATGAATATAGGTAATATGATCTATACATATATCCCATTGTCTGTTTCCAGTATTTTCTTTTAAGAGTTACTTAAACTATTATACTGCAAGGAAGGAAGGGAACAACCAGGATCGTGAAGATATCTGCTCCAAGCATAATAAAACAGGTGTACCTTAATAGGTCTACCAGGAATGTTTTAGCTGTTAGCGTCTTTTAAATGCTTCTGCTGAGAAACCATGTTTTCATAACAAGGTTGGTGAGTATTAAACCTGTGATAGTTCTTTCTGGGATTACTATAATTTACAAAAACAATAAAAACCTGCTAAAAACATTTATGTATTTTTAAATGTTGTAATCTAGGGATCCCACTGATATTTGTGGTGAAAGATTTGCCCAAGGCTACATAACCCTGCTTGTACATTGCCAGGCCTGCAATCTGTTTTATGACAAAACAGATTCATTTATCTCCAAATAAATAAATTACTTTTGTGAACATTTAGAAACATTTGCATAATTAGGCTGTAAGATCTTAGCAGTCTTTTTCATAATAATTAAACTAATCTAATCTTGGACAGGGTAAACAGACTTACTAGGATGAGAGCAGCCTTCAGGCAAGGAACTTACCGCATTCTGCAGGAACTGTAAGGCTGATGATGTTTGTTAATTATGCAGAGCTTTTACTCCCTAGTAATAGCAGTGTTTGTATTGCCTGAAGCTTAGATAGCTACTCCCAGGCACATAAAATTAGACTCTGCTTTTTTGACATTCTCTTAAAAAAAAAAAAAAAAACCCACAAAAAACAAAAAAAAGAAGATACTTCAAAATGATTATATGCTTTCAACAAGGAGGGCATTAGCTTTCCACTGATGGATCCTGGATCTGCACACAATTGGCCCATTCTTCAGTCATGTGATCTTGATTATCTTTAGGTCTGGAGCCTTTGAGACTGTATACAGATACACAGAGCTGAGGCTTAATAAAAGAGCAACAAAATAAATGACCAGAGTTCCTGGAATCCCAAGTTTGAAAAAAAGACACCTTAGCAAATAAGTCATTTTAAAGAAGGCTCATTTTATTTATAATTATCAAAAGGGAATATTGTAAAAAAAAAATCAAATAGAAATGAATGTTTTGCAAATTTTCAGTGTTTTTTCTAAGTAGTCTATCAGGCAGGTTGGCCGATGTAACGGTTTTAATGGTGACTTAGCTGGAGGGAACCACTGTTTATCTTTCTGGTTATAACTAGTATATTTACCATCAAAATGCAAAGCTTAAAAATTATCTAACAGATAAGAGATGAATTTCATGAAATTAATTGACAAAATTTTCATGTAATACTTTTTATATCTCCTATTGCCAAAGAAAAGTACTCCTGTACAGATTTTTCAGAAGAAATCTAAATAACAGGTATTTCCAGAACGAAGTCCCGAGAACATTAGCAAATTAAGAATATGTTAGTGGAATTTGCTGGGGCCACAGGAAACATAGTAACATTGAATGCATTTATTCTTATTCATACGGGATGTTAAATAAATGTGGTTGCAATAACACTAGTCTTCAGAAAAGTGATGGTATTATCTATTCTTTTCATGTTATCTCTCATTTTTGTCTATAATTTATTAATTTATGCACAATAGGTTTTATTTTCACTTGTATTTAGATGGGCTTCTAGCATGATCATTTATTCTTGGAATGTTCAAACCTCAGTGCATTTAATTAAGACATCACAAGCCGCTATCTCCATGGGAAGAGATCTGTGATGTCACAAGCATCAAGCATATGAAACTGACAATCAGGAAATAGAAATTAAGGATGGAAAAAAGTGCCATGTGAATTGTAATGTTTTGGGAGGAGAGTGGGAAAGAAAAGGCAAAAGGAAGCCATTCATCAGCCTCTCTCAAAGAAACTTCCCAATAGTGAAGGTGGAAACTATGACTTTTGCTCCATCTTTTATAAATTACATTTTTGATAACTTGGAAGTTCATCAAATATTTATTAAAATTTTTGGATTATATTCACGTTTAGCCATGAAACATGATTTTAACTAAAATATCCTCCTTCTACTATTCTGTTTTAGGAAGTTTATATTTTCCCTTTGCCACTTTTGGAATTTCCCTTCTTCTACTTTTAGAGACCACAGAGTATATGACCTGTATTCTCTTTTACTTCAATTACATGAATAGTTATATAAAATTAAGATGGCAACTAATCTTTTTCTAATAATTTTATTTTCTGTTTACAATTGCAATTTTGTTGTAGTTTTTTTTTAAAGATTTTATTTATTTATTTGAGAGAGAGAATGAGATAGAGAGAGAGCATGAGAGCGGGGAGGGTCAGAGGGAGAAGCAGACTCCCCGCTGAGCGGGGAGCCCAATGCGGGACTCGATCCCGGGACTCCAGGATCATGACCTGAGCCGAAGGCAGTCGCCCAACCGACTGAGCCACCCAGGCGCCCCTGTTGTAGTTTTAAAAATACTCATTGTTTACGTGATTTTAACAGCAGTAGCAAATACGTTTTATTTATTTTTTTATCATTACATTTTTTCCAGAAGTTATGGTAACCAAGACATACAAAAATTCGTTTGTCTGCTTTTGGTGCAGAGAACTGGGAATGGGGTCTACTTAATTCCAAAGCCTAGGTTCCCTCTTTCACTGTCCTTCTCACTGATGGAGACCTTAGCCATTTTCTTCTGATTGTTTTGCAACCTAATAGTTGGTTAAAATAATCGCTATCTCCAAACTTTTATTAATCTTACACTTCTGTTAGTAAAGCTCCTTTGGTCCAGGTAATACATCCCTAATATATATGTGTGTGTGTGTGTGTGTGTGTGTGTGTGTGTGTGTGTGTGTGTGTGTGTATCTCTTTAACTTAGGTGCATGTACTTCTATCACTAAATACGATTAATAATACATACTTAATTTTAAGAATTTGAATTCTAAGAATCCTTTAAATAAAAGGAGACACAAAGAATCAATCTAACAACACGTTTGCTCTCCCTTTTTCCACCCTCCACCTCAAATTAGGAATTTATATATCTGGGCGGCTAAGTGCTGGGAGACAGATAATTCTCCATGGGCCTCCCATGCTTCTTCACATTGTATCACCAGAGGCACTGAGTGTCTTTTGTCCAGGACTGTTGTTTCAGGGATGTTTGTATAGTGAATCACCTTGGAAGGTAGTGTTTCTTTCTAGAGCAGAGGACCAGTTTGTTGCTGTCCAGTATAATAAAGGTAATATCTGCCTCTAGGCCAGAGCTCAGGCAGTTTTGCTCATAGTCTATTATAAAAGCCTGGGTTTCCCAAGCAGCCATGCAGACACACTGAATATGTAGCCTCTCCCTGGACTACTCAGCATTGCCCTAGTGGGACTTGGGGAGGAAGGGGGTACCTACGCAAACATGAAACTTAGGCTTGCGTGCCGCACCTTAAGTAATAAAGTCCTTTTCCCTCAGACTCTTCTCAGTTTTTGACATTGCCCCAAGAACCAATGATGTTTTACAGTGCTAATTAATTTGGCTTGAAGATGATAGTTACAGTCCACAGGAAATAATTTTAAACTTTGGAGTCCAGTGTGCCCACAAGTACACATTAATCCTTATAAAGTGCCATCCTTAACATCAATCCTTATAAAAAATAGTAAGAGCATTTAAATGAACATAGAAAAAAAATTGGTGGGATATAAGACAACAATAAAAGTGTAACTCTGAAAATTGAGTCCTTATTGGAAAGGTGGGTCTGCATTATTTATTTATT
>NW_027397063.1:104815982-105061098 GCF_003265705.2 Callorhinus ursinus
ATATTAGAAACCAGATTTTAACCAAAAAAGGGATTAAAATTTTTGTAAAATAAAATATGTATCTCCTGTCTCTACAATACCAAAATTTGTTAATTTGAAAGGTAATATATAAACCTAGGAGAAAAATTTATTTTTATAAGTAATTGAAGTAAACCCATATTTCAAATAGTCTTTTATATAATTTTGAAGTTTGGGGCCAATGTTTTTGCCCATTCTGATTAAATCACTATGGTTGACCTCATAAAATGGTTGCTGTAGGCCTTCAGTAGCTCTGCCATTTCCTGTTGTTTGCTTATGCTAACATTAGTAGTATTATTGTCAATCTATTTAATTCAGTGTCCACTATGTGTAGGTAAGTATTGTCAAAATTAGTTACTGCAACTCATAAATCCACGTACTCAGGCAAAACCCACTGCAGAATGGTGCACTATACTAAAAGCAGACGAAGAAACAAGGCCTCCTGCCTCATGCCAACCTACCCTGGCTATTCTTTTTGCCTCGCACTCATTTACCACATTATGTAAAGGACACTTTCATCTGACGTAGAAACTGAGGGACATTGTCAGGGTCAGTCCAAATATTAAGCAATAATAAAGTTTAATTTCTTTCTTATCTTAGATAAAAATGAGTAATAAAAGAACATCTCATATTTTCATCCTGCAAGCCAATGGATTATGTTTTATACACTTTGGACTGCATCTTATTTGGAAACCACTAAAATTATGCCAGTTTATTTATACTTCAATTCCTTACCTGCCCTTTCTGTCATGTCTTTATCACACTGAAATTCATTTCCAAGGCTCCTTACTCCTTCTGAGGCTCCATGACTTACAAAATAGTCTTGACCATGGAAGGGTGAGAGAAGTCAATATATTTCTTCCCCTCTTTCTCCTTCCTTTGGAAGCTCCTGCAATGACTAATTTCTCTCTGTGCCTGTAGTTCCTCTTGGAAAGCTTCTGTCTCCCTGGTTCTGTCATCTAGCAGGGAGATCCTCCCCCGTCCAGCCCTAGCAGTCATTTATTCGTCTGCTTCTGGATTCTGCTAACACCATTTCTTCCTCTTGTCCTCCAGCCTTAGGAGTTGTAGTGACTTTTTGCTGCTGCTAAGCTCTAAGTTGCTTTTCGGCCTACATTAACAATCCTTCGTGTTAAAGTACTCCTTTACAAGATTTAGAGTCATTTCTGTTTCTCTGACTAGTCCTTGAGTAATAAAATGGGGCATATTAAGAGTTACTCTACATCTAGCAGGTCTGTTTATCTAATGTGGTAAGTCCATAAAGAGAACATACATGACCAGCTGAGTTGAAGGTGTAAATGTTTAAGTATTTTCAAGTGCATGTATGAAACAAAATAGTCCCTGTTCAGATGACCAGATTGCTTCACTGGGTAACCAAAAGGTTTAGGCAGTGATCTCCATTAAGATGAACTCTCACTCTGATACCAAGCCAGGAAAGGCATCCAAAAATCTCACCACCATCAAACCATAGTTCTCAAAGAGAATATTGCCAAGATTCCACTCTACTTCCCCAAACCTGAGAGGTCTTAAACGGTGTAGAGACAGGCCACTTCTGTAACATGAGCAACCAGTATTGATCTTCTCATCTATGTGAGTTAAAGAAAGCAAACCAGGGGTGAGGAAAACTTAAAAAACAATTGAGAAACATGTCACCATAATACTGAAAGAAAAATGGTTATGATTTATGGGTAAACCAGATAGCTGTGCCTTATTTGTTTTAAAAGGTATAGTAGGACATCTTATCAATGAGATTCTTTAAATGTAAAAATATTTCGATCAGAGAACCACCAAACTCTATAGATGTCATAAAGAGAACCCTGCTATTGATTTACACCTGTTTAATTTCTTCTTAGAAACTTGGTCATGTCAATAAGCTATTTAGCGTCATGCGACAAATATCTCTTGTGACCTTCATTAAAATCAGGATAAGGTAATGGCATATTGAATGCATGAGGGACAACTTTGCTCTGACATCCTGGTAATGTTCTTTAGTACATTCATCCTGACGTTTTATTTGAGGGTTTTTTATGTGTATGGCAGTATCTTATGTGCTGGAAATATAAAAAAAGAAGAAAACAAAATCCTGACTGTTAAGATCCCAGTATGGTGAGGAAGACGCAATTTAGTAAATATACATTGAATTATTCAGTTGGTAGCCAAATTTCTTTCTGTGATTCAAATATTCTCCAATTATGAAATGATTTCAAATAACCTACCACAGCAGATATGTTATATTTTGTTCTCTAAAAAGAAACAGTGTTCTACCAATGAAAAATTACCTTGTAATTTGTGTCTTGCTTTGGGATGGGCAGAATCTCTGAAAATGCCAATATTTCCATTGTTTTGAAGATACAACATTGTATCTTGTAGCTATTTGACAAAGCTTGATACACATTTGTTTCAGTATTGATTTTATTCTAGGGCTTTTATAGAAAGACTGGAGATATTTTCAAATTATCCCTGGCTTTTACCAATATAAAAATTATTCCATGTTATGGGCAAAGATTCCAAAAGAAACACTGTTCCTCTCTATCTGATGCTTGATTTTCTTTGAGAAAATCAAATTCTAGCAAATTGGCAGTCTGGCCCAATGATCTCTATTCCCTGTGTAAAACATATTAACCAATGCTTCTGCATTTTAATAAGTTATTCTGAAGATGCACCTGCATTTCTGCCCCTACTAATTGAATGTGAATTCTGTGTGTATATTTCCAGCCTGTATATGTCTGTTGTGCTCTTATAATGATTACAAAATATAACTAAACATTATATAAATGAAAATATATATCAAAACACTTGTTGTTTCTATGAAAACTAATTAAGAATGCCCTAGAAAGATTTCATAAATAGAATTGCTAAAAGTTCTTCTTTAGAATAAGTTATATTGAAGACAAGATTGCTTTGTTGAGGGGACGGTACAGGGGATTACAAAAATCTAAAAGAATTCCTTGCTCAGATTTCTTTACAAGTATTTTTAAGTTCTCACTTTAAAGCTGTTAAAGAAAACATTAGTTTGATCACCAGATTTATACTCGGAAGAAAGACCTTGGTTCTAAATTAAAAGATTGGTGAATAAGGGTATATCTATGACATTTTTTAAAAAAGATTTTATTTATTTGTTTAAGAGAGAGAAAGAGCGTGTGCATGCAAGTGTGAGCAGGGGGAGAGGCAGAGGGAGAGAGGGAAGCAGACTCCCCGCTGAGCAAGGAGCCCGATGTGGGGTTCAATCCCAGGACCCTGGGATCATGACCTGAGCCAAAGGCAGATGCTTAACCGACTGAGCCACCCAGGCACTCCCATCTATGACTTCTTAATTGAAGTAAGATATTTAAGATATATCTAACGAAGTTTCAAATAACCAAGTAACCACAGGGCTAAATTTTGTGGGATATGTGGGCTTTTGCTGTCGCTTTCAAAGCAAACATATTTTCTCCTTACCTCCCACACAATTTCATGCTCTTTGTGTTTTCTTCATCTTGGATTACAGTATTTTGCAGGTAATGCTTATTTAATAAATGTTTGTTGAATGAATGGATTACTGGTTTCAACCTATCATTTTAGGAGAGCTAAAGAAAGTTCACTTTTGGCAAACTAACTTAGCATTGTTTTGTGTAAGCTGGCAGTCATTGGTTTACATATTATTAATTGCCCTCAATTCTCTTTTTCTCCTCTGTCAATCTCTTTAGATTGAATGTCCTCATCTTTGTCCTAAATTAAAGGTTAAACTAGAAACAAAGTCTTTGAAGATGAACATTGCCAAGCATAGTCATATTAGCACTCATCTAAGATTTTTTTTTGTAATAAAAATCAAGTGTGATTTTACCTATTCCAATACCTGCCATCACCCCTCATGGAATCAGCAAATGAATTTTCTAAGAAGTCTATGTTTTTGCAAGGTTCCTCCATACCAATTCACTTAAAAAAAAAATGAAAGCCTTGGAAAGCAAGTTCATGAATACAGCATACTAATCAAAATGCACTTCTTGGCACTTTTCCTGTGGTCACCCAAGGGAAAATATGTCTGCCACTCCACAGCAAGCATAAAATTTCATCCTGACTTTCAGGCAAAATACCAATGTAATTGACATGTACTACTAATCAGATGAGTATAACACATGATAATATCTTTTCCTCTGTGACTAAGAGTGATATGCTCCGGTGGTTACCACAGCGTGCATGAAGCAACTCTCTTTGTACGCACATAGGTGTTCAAGTAATGCATTCCGAAAACCAGCACGAGGCACTCTATCCATATGTGGTTAAATAATTGAAGCAATTGCCATGTGAGTTGCTGGCCACCACATCTGTATATTTCTTACGCTGCAAACAGCACCAGATGTTCTACCAGATGATGGTTTATGATGCCACAAGGTATTTCTGACAATCCTAGTGGGGATGCAGACCCTGTGTTAACTTCATCCTGCCGACTGACAGTGAGAGCCAAGAGGAGAACAGCTTGGTAACCAAAGAGACACTCGCCTGAAGCATACCGCCCATCCATCCTTGCTACTTTGATACACAGGGAGAAGAAGTGCACCTTCTCTCCACAACCATAGAAGTTCCCAGAGTTAATATCATACCATTATGGTATATCATACCATAATTTTTAAATAATTAAACTGCCCATTACATTAGCCATTGTTGAATATCCTAAAATTTTGCTTAAACATGTTGCTTATTTTACTTATGTGCTAACCTCCTAATTTTATAATGAATATTTGATTTATTGCAGAGGACCACTATAATTGTCATTCAGAATACATTTCTATAATTTTATTAAATTCCTATATCTACATTTTTAAAGTAAATATGTGGCCTGTCTGTTGATATCACTCCAAGTAACTTCTTTTTGAAAAATAGTTTCTTTTAATCACTCATTTCATAAATATTTATTGGGTACTCTTACATACCAGTTACTGTTCTAGGCATTGAGGATACAATAATAAATAAAACAGATAAAATTTTTGTCCTCCTATAGTTAATATTAAAGCAAAAGAGATCATATTCTCCTGGGAGAGCTTATATTCTAGTGAGAAAATGCATTTAAGATGATTTTTTATAAAATTAACACCTATGCATTATAGAAGAGTACCAAGAAAATGAGGCATAGCAGATGAGGGTGTTGAGGGCTCCTGTCTGCACAGGAGGATGGCCTGTCTCTTTAAGGCGATGGCTTCAGGAACTAGAATGATGTTGGCCGCAGGTGTTGTTCATCTGTTGGGTCACTCTCAGTGCTGAAGGAAAGGCAGAGATGCTGTACTTGTGGAGACCACCTCTGCTCTGAAGCTTCTCCTTCAAGGAGTTTAAGCCCTGCAAAGGGGCCAGAGTCCCTGGAAATTAGAGATATGTGTGGGCCTTAGTGATGTGACCTTGAGCAGCTCCTACCTGGGATGACTCTAGTTAGTGAGCATAACCCTGATAACCTCCTAAGTTCATAGCTAGAGCCTTCCCCAACATAGCCCCTCTTTCTAGAATCCGAATGAAATTGACTAAAATGACTTAGACATCGAGTAGAGATATATCAGTTCTTCCCTTGTTCCATTCCAGTAAGTTCCCTGGCTCCAGTTCCTTTGTGCCCAGCATGAACTTTGTCCTCAAATCCCAGTATAGGGAAGCTGCTGGCTGGCCAAAGGCCTCAAACCTGCCTGGCTTGTTATATTCAGGGAAAGCAGGAATGGTGAGAGGCTGGTAATGGGCTGGACTTGGAATGCTTTCCACATCTGGGGTGCAAGGTGTGTACCAGGCTTGATTGTTGGCTGGGCCTTCAGTGACGGGCTCTGGCAGGCCTTGCTGTGGTTCTCTTAAAGATAAGTAATGAGACCGCTGAAATGTTCCTTAAAGTTATAGAGTTGTAGGGTCTAATTGAGAGTAACCCCAGGGCTGGAAAGTCACTACAGCTGTACCCTAGAGGAAGAAGTGCTTCTCTAAATAGGAAAGAAGTTTCAAAGGGTTCCTAAAAGAGTTCTAGAGAATGAGTTAGTAATTAGTGAAATTAGTCAGATGGCTTTAGGGTTTAGGTGGAGAAAAATCTCAGCAGCTGAACCCCGATTATAGCATGCAGAGCATGTAGAGAATCTCATTCCTAGGTTAAAGGAGTTCAAGATGCTCAGTTCTTGCAAATTTTACAGCCCTCAACCTAAAGAGAAGTCATAGGCAATAGATGACTTCCTAACATGCTTTACCCCCTCAAAATGGGCTCCCTCCTTTTTGAAGCATTCATTCATTTATTTATTACCATATTGCTGGGAACATCTGGCATAAGGAACACGATTCAGAGGATCAGGGGCTGCTTCTCCTTGTAACAGAGCCTGGAGCCCTGGGCTCTCTGAGACTCAGGACCAGGAGGCTGGGGCATCTATTTTCCACCTGTAGGTGGAGCAGCAAGTTGGAGAGAAAGGGTCCTGCTTTGGGTTTGCATTTTACTGATCCAACCAGGTCAGGGCTTAGTCAAGATACCTGCCCAAGGTCACAGCAGAACTCTCCTGGGTCAGCCAGGAGTTACTGTAGCCTCTTCCTTGGTCTCCACCCTTCTCCATTAGAGAGGAAAGTTCTAATCCCTTCTGGAACTCCAGGGCTTTCTACTAGAAAAGAAATGAGAGGATCTCTATATTAATGCAGAAATAACAGTAAAATAGAATCAAGATTTTTAAAAAGTCATCTCTAATATTACATCTAGAGGTAAACCTTGTTAATATTTTAACATCCTTCCTGCCTTTCTTCTCTGTATATTTTTCATGGTTTAAACCTTAACTCTATAATGTCACAGTCTGCTTTTTCTACTTACCATTATCCCACAAGTATTTCCCCCCATTACTAAAAGCATGGCATATCCAACATTTTAATAATTGCATTATGTTCTACGTATGAGGAATTACTTACTAATTCACCCATTGTTGGAAATTTAGATTGTTTCCAATTTTTTTATTCTGAATGATATTTTAATAAGTATTCTTGTATTTCAGTTATTTCCAAGATATTTATATCACCAGAAGTTAATTATTACATGAAATAGTTTCCCAAGGATGATGTGTGGTAATTCATTTTTCAAGGAAGTCTTTCAAACTCTAGACATTATTATTATGGAATAATTCTGCCAAGTATTAAAATGAAAAAATATCTTATTTCATTGTACATTTATTTGGTTGCTAGTGAAGGCAACCATTCCAGAATTTCATTAGAGATTTGTTCCTGTTTTATTAATTGTTAGATAAGCTGTCTATTAAAGGTCGGTAACAGGATGCACTCTGAGACAAAACCAGTTGGATTTGCCTCTTGGCTCATCTACTGACTACCTGTATAGCCTGTCTCCTCATCTGCAAAATAGGGATGATGATAATAATAATACAACCGCTACCTCATAGAGTTGTTGTATTAAATGGGTTAATATCTGCAAAGTGCTTAGAACAGACGCATATGTACATAGTCGGCATGCTGATCTTCTCACAACTAGTGATTTGTAGACCTGTGTATGTTAGCTTTTACTGTATAACCAACTACCCCAATACTAAGCTGCTAAAACAGTAAAAATCATTTCTTATGGTATTGTGGGTTGTCCGGGCATTTTTTGGGTCCCAGCTGACTGGATTGGGGCTGGATGATCTAGGGCCTCAACTGGAATAGCTGGGATGCTTGGATTTTCTCTCCACATGGTCTCCCATCTTTCAGTAGGCTGGCCTAGGCTTGTTCATATGGAGGCAGAAGGTTTCCGAACAGCAAAAAAGGCAATCTCCAAAAGCAAACACTATTCATGTGTGTCTAACATTCCATTGACCAGAACAGGTTACAAAGCCAAGCTCAGATGCGAAGAGAAAAAGGCTTCATTTCTTGATGGGAAAAGCTATAAAGCCATATTGCAAAGGGCATGCATAGAGAGAGAGAGAGAGAGAGAGAGAGAGAGAGAGAAGGGATTTGTGGTCATTTTTTGCAATCTACCACAAAAGCCAATGAAAAAGTAAAGCTAATGGATATAAACTAACTCACTAGACGAACCATGAGAGACGATGGACTCTGAAAAGCAAACTGAGGGTTCTAGAGGGGGTGGGTGGGAGGATGGGTTAGCCTGGTGATGGGTATTAAAGAGGGCACGTTCTGCATGGAGCACTGGGTGTTATGCACAAACAATGAATCATGGAACACTACATCCAAAACTAATGATGTAATGTATGGTGACTAACATAACATAATAAAAAAATAAATAAATAAACTAACTCACTGATTTAAGGCATTACTAGGACAAGACTGTGAAATATATATATATATATACACACACACACACACACACACACAATTTATATGAAATATAAATTTCATATGATTCATATGAAAAAATATAAATCTCCATCAGATAGTTCATTCAGAAAAAAGACTGCTCTTGAGAATCATCTTATTCATGAGTGAACACAGCTAATTCTACAGTTAATAGGACCCTTGTGTGTTCATCCAAGAGCAGAATTTGGCCCACTGTGTAGGCCACTCACTGCCTTTATTTACATTATAGATTACCACATTTTATTATGTCTACTCCCATACCATCTCCATTATAGTCTATTATTTTAATATATGTTAAAATGGAATTAGCAATTAAATTACTACACCATCTTTCATACAACCTAAAGTGTTTGACCTCAATCTCTAGAAGCAGGGGGATTTGTAATTGACTAATCCTCTATCTATGTGTGTGTGGACTCCTTTAATTGTGCATATTTTCTTGGTGTTGATGTGGTCAGAAATTCTGCTTTAATTCTATTCATTTCTCATGAGGGAGGCCAAGTTCTATCTGGGACATCATTTGAGTCCTCGTTTACATGAACAGATTTGAAGATGTGTGCCCCATGGGGTCCCTATACTCCCTTTAAATTCAAGTATCTCCAATATGTTTTCTTAATTTGTTACATAACTATTTATAATTTCTACCACATATTCATCAAAAATTAATATGTTCCTCATTATCCTCAAGTGTTTCTATTGGAAGCTCTTGTGAGGCAAGACCATACTTGTTATGTCATTGCAATTCTTGTAATGTCAGTCAATTTAATAGTGCCTCATGCTATTAGTTCTTTAGGGTCGCTGTAATAAAGTGCACAAACTGGGTTGGCTTAAAACAACAGAAACATATTGTTTCAAGTTCTAGAGAAAAGAAGTCCCAAATCAAGGTATTGGCAGGACTGAACTCCCTCTGAAAAATGTTGGGTAATCTTTCCTTGCCTCTTCCCAGTTTCTAGTAGTTTGCCAACAATCTTTGGCATTCCTTGGTTTGCAGCTGCATAACTCCAATCTCTGCCTTCCTCATCACATGATGTTCTCCTTGTGTGTTGTTTTGTCTTTACATGGCTGTCTTCTTATAAGGACACAGGTCATATTGCACACAAGTATGATTTCTTCTTAACGAAGTATACCTGCAATGGCTCAATTTCCTGATAAGGTCACATTCTAAGGTACACAATCCAACCCATAACTGTAGATAAATAATAAATATTTGTGTAATAATCCACAAGCATTGAATTTTGCTAGATAGTGTTCTTTATGCATTTCTACTGAGTCTACAAAAGAAGTATTGGCCCTGGTGGATGAATGAGGAAAGTACATTATTAGAAAAATAACAATATAATTTATGACGTTCAACTCATTAAAAAAGCCTATGGGAAAATGTTCAAAATCACTAGTAAAAAGATATGCACACTACTATCATGATCATAGGGGTCAGATATTTTTCTGTAGAATACGGAGGAAAATAGCACATTCCTAGGTTTCCTTCGCATTTCAGCTTCACTCCATTAGGGAAGTTTTTTCTGATCTCTTCACATGGGCCATATCTCACTCCTATAGTGGTTTATGGACCACCATGTACCTTTCTTTGGTTAAAAACTTGCTACAATCATGACTTTTACACTTATTTGAGTACATTTATTGATTATTGCTTTCACAAGTAGACCTTAAACTCCAAGACAACTGTGCTTATTTTCATTTTTTTAACGTCTGCGATGCTTAGCATAGTGCTTGATAGTAGGTGCTTAATAATGATTTGTTGATTCATTGAATATCTATATGAATAAAAGAATTGGTGGGATGGGCTGAAGTTTACTTTTTCACTGGCTCTAATAAATATCTGTTATTGTATTTGTTGTAAATTGTTATATATTTATATATGTTATTAGACTATAAATGTAGAAATTATACATTGTTAAAATATTTATTTAATATTGTTAAATAAAGCATAAGCAAGATTATAAGGGCAATGTTTATTTACTTAGGTGAAAAAACTGTTTTGAAGTACGTTACCAGCACATAGTTGCATACAAATATTTAGAATGCTAATTACAAATAGTAATTATGTACTTATTGTATGAGCTCTTTCTCTTGGAAGAACTATAAGTAATCCCAATTTAAGTTATTATATATACTTGAAAATTATGATGCTAAATTTTTTTAGATATATTTATTTACTTGAGAGAGAGAGAGAGAGCATGAGCAGGGGAATGTGCAAAGGGAGAAGGAGAGAGAAAGAATCCTTAAGCAGACTCCCCACTGAGTGTGGAACCCCACATTGGGCTAATCCCAGGACCCTGAGGGCATGACCTGAGCTGAAGTTGAGAGTCAGATGCTTAACCGACTGAGCCATCCAGGTCCCCCTGATGCTAAATTTTATATACATATTTTGTATTACCTTTTTAATTTATGTTGGCTTGTCTTTTCTATGTTCAGTCCAATTTGGTGTTTCCCTGTATTCCCTGAAATTAAAATAGGATGTGTTTTACACACACAAACACATATGTACACATACACACACCAGGGCCAAAGTGACACTAATTAGTCCTCTTCAATACCAAGTAAATCATACTCTCCTTAGGATTTATAAAATCACCTTCCTAATCCATGCTGCTAAAAATGAATTAACTTGCTCTGATATTTTAAAGAATGTCTAATTATTTAATTGTCTTCATTATGTGAATAAAGCTTTAGTGAATTCCCTCCCTAGCATCATCATGTTCTTCCTTAGGGCTACGCTTCATTTGAATGTACAGCAAGTTCACACACACACACACACACACACACACACACACACACCATGATATAACGTTACAAAGCAATTTTAATTAAAACTATTGAGAATACATTGTTGTTGTATTTTAAAATCATCTTCCTCTGAGAATGATATGAAATGGTGATGTTTATACTCCAGTGGGAGACCCAGCAAATGTTAGCTTTCAGTCATTTTCCTGAGACCATGCAAGAGTTCATCTCCAGTCCCTGGTCAGGCTCTTGTGGGAATAGAAATACCACGCGCTTGGCTTGACATCGGTGCCATTTCCAAATGTTACCATGGTGATCACCTATGCAGCATCACTAACCCTTCTCACAACAGCTCAATTTGAGATTCAAGTTTCACGTTTCCATGATTATGGGAGGGTAATTATTTCATTACTCAAGGGAAGAAGATTTAAGAGGTAAATAGCTCTTCATTAAATCTTAAATGATTCTAGTCTTTTTAGGCCACAGAAATGCCAAATATTAAAGTGATGAAATTCAGAAGAGTAAAACGTGACTGGGAATTGAAAAAAAAATCCAATTTTTGCATACTATAACCATAAATATTTTTTCTCTGGTGAAAACATCTCACATAAAGTACAAGTATATTGTGTCAATAATTCATGATTTAAAATAATTTTCATGTGAACTAAATGCAAGGAAATGTTTGTGTGTATACTTGAATAGAAATACTATAAAAAGAGAGGGATTTTATGAACTGATCTGGTTTGAGAGGAGGTAGTGTCATATTATATAAGGCATACTTTTTTCTATATATCTAAATAAGAATTTTATTATAAAAGAAAGGATTCTTATTGTAAGATTATTCTGTTATAAAGTATTATTTTTGCTTTTATTTACTATTGATATTTGAAGATTATGCAGCTGAAAATAAATACTAATATGAAATATTTTCAAAGTGTACTTGATTTTACAAAATATCACAGGTCAGCTGTGAATTGAAGATATTTGGAGAGTATCTGAAATATTAAAATAAGTGGCTGTTGATGCTGAGCAGCCCAACGACAGTACAAGGGACTACCGTGATACAGCTGACCTGTCCAAACCTCAGCTCTCTTGGAAGAGACCTTGAAATGCTATAAATTGTTTAGGTCAAAAATATTTGGCTGACTTATACTGGATGCCATTTATGTCCACCACAAGACAAAAATTTCTAACCACACTCTGTTTTTTCTGAGGTGTTTTTTTTCTTTCTTTCTGTCCCTTTTTTTCCTGTGTTGCCTCTGACAAAAAGTCCATTAAAGATAAAAAAAAAAAAGAGAGAGAATTAGAGATACATGGGAGCTTAACTCCTATATGTGACAGAGGGTGTGCAATGCAGTATTAGTGGTTTAATTTTGACCTGCCTGAGATCCTGTAACCATATGACACACAGACTTAGGGCAAGGGGGAATTCATTCATAATAATCATTTTCCCAGAGGAAAGAAAATCTGGTTTAAATCCATTTTCCTCTTTCTTGGTCCTTAGTATTTCCTGACACTGCATTATTTACCTGTAGTGGTGACAGGCTTCTTTCTTTCTTTCTTTCTTTCTTTCTTTCTTTCTTTCTTTCTTTCTTTTTTGTGGAAAGAAAATTAGTTAGAACTGATTGTTAGAAGGCTCACTGATTGAGTAATTAATTAATTAAAAATTATTCATTCATAAACCTCTGGAGAGGTGGAAAGGGAAGGTTAAGAGGTTCAGAGTGGCTGTAGTCTTCAGTGCCTCTTTGCTTATTATTCATATGCAATCGAGAAACTCATGGCAGGTATTCCAGCTTGCTCATCTTTTGGAAAACAGAGCCTGCAAGGTGCAAACAGTAACTGTCTACTACCAACAAAAGCATGTAAATCATGGAAAACATTCAATGTGTCTTCGGTGTTTAAAAGTTATATCCAATGTTTTAATACAAATAGAGTCCTAAAATGTGTGGACCACCGGGGGGATCACAGTCTGGTACGGAATAGAGCAACAACTTCACCAGAGTGTGTGCTGATGAACCAACGGTTCTAATGTCCCTCGTCCCTTCCCCACCCAGACTTTTCTCGCGCAGTCTTCTCATTCAACTTATGTCTACCTCACGTGTTAAACTCCCCACCTCCAACCCCTGCTTCCCCAATTCCAGGGTCCTATTGAAGGGACATTAAAAAGTCTAATTACTTTTTAAATAAAGTAATTTAAACATCTTCTATCCAAATGTCGTCTCTGTGTGTGTTTGTATGTCTGTGAGAGGGTTTGGGGGTGGGAATGTGGCTTTCCTTAAAAACAACAACAACAACAACAAAAGCCCATGAAGTTGTTGATTTTCAAATAAAAGCTGTTCTTTCTTTAAAAGAAATTCCCTCTGCCGTACTGATACAGCCAAGGAAAACTACAGCCTGTTTTTAAAATAATATGTTTTTCTGTATTCTAAATTTGCCATCTATAAATTTTGGTTAAAATTTAAAGTGTATACTTCAAATATCTTACAATATTTGTCAGCCCTCAATAAAGCTGAAAAAAATGTCTTGCCATTTATCTGAATTGCAAAAAATCTTTGAAGGCACATTGCACAGTGTTGAGAATTAGAAACGTAAATGCGTAAGGGGCTCCTGAATAAATAAGCCAAGAAGGCACCAGTCAGTCTCAGGGGTTCTTGCTTCAAGTTCTTTTCAAGGTGCATAAACTAAATTGTGCTACCATGTTAAATAATCTTAGTGGCTTAATGCAGCAAAATTTATTTCTCACTAAGGCAAAGTCCTCTGTGAGTCTGGGTGACACTTTGGGACAACTGTCCATGTCATGGCAGCTCAGCAGGCTTGTGGCTTTTCCAGGAGTGTTGTGGCAGGCAGGGGAAGGGACAGAGTGGAAAACTGAGCACAGGCTTTTATTGGCTCAGCCGTAAAGCCCATATGTCACTTCCATTCACAGGTATTACACAGAGCGTTAGCCTCAGTCCCATCTAACAGCCATAGGAAGTAAGAACTGGTATTGGGAAGTCCTAGATGTATATCTAGAAAAGAGGAGAATTTTTAAGAAAGTGGAGAAATCCCGAGCGCCAGAAAGGCATTTCTTTATTCTCATAAACTATCACTGGAGTTTTTACTGTGATACGCCTCTGCCTGATGGAGACTGTAATGAGATGAAAGAAAGAGTTCCTTGAGAAAGAGAAAACAGCCAGTGCCTATTCAGTGCTTCATAGCTTGGAGAGAAAAGGGAAGAAGGATGTGACAGTAGTTGAAGGATACCAAAACTTCACACATTAAAATTTTTTAAAAATCTGCTAATAATATAGTGCCTACCAAAGAAAGTAGAGTGAGAGGAGGAAAAACACTATTCATTTAGTTAGTGTGGATTAATGGCTACTCTCATGTCTCCTGAGCAGAAGGATTTACTAAAACAACCTCTTAGTTTCATTTTGTGCTAACAACTCTACCGACTACCTTAATTAATTGCCCAAAAACTGTTAATAACCATGTCATCATAGACCATCATGTAAATGAGCTTTAAAAGTAAAATCTGAAGAGCAATCTTGCCATTCATTTATCTGAACTAATTATAATGTAGGAATAATTCTCACAGCAGGTGAAAACTGAGAAAAAGCATGCTTTTGCAGGAAAGCAAAACATTTTAGATTTGACATCAAAATTTTGGGAGAAACAAAGAGCTTCCTTTATTGCAAGGCAGAGTATTTTAAGTTTGTTATTTTAGTTACATTAATATTTTTAATGACCTATTCGTAAAAAATCAAAGAAGACATGGTGCTTGCTTCTATTAGCACATATACTAAAATCGGAATAACAGAGAGAAGATTATTAGTTTGGCCCCTGTACAAGGATGACATGCAAATTTGTGAAGCATTCCATATTTTTAAAAAAAGATATGGAGGATTGTGTTCAGTTTTCTTTTTAATGTTGATGAAATAGAATATTATATTCTCATTTTATTTTCATGAAGAAATTATTTGTAGAATCAACAAGGAAGAGAAGGTGTTACACTTGAAAATCAATGGATATTCATAAATTGACTGGTTGTTTTGTTTTGGTGACAGTATAACTTATAGCTATAAAATGTAGAATATATCCTGTGTTATTTCAGTGGTGGAGAAGTGGATAACCTTGTGCCTGACAAAATGGAGCTAGAGGCCATGAGGAGATACACCAGCCCAGTGAACCCGGCTGTCTTCCCCCATGTGACTGTGGCGCTGTTGGCCATTGACATGTTCTTCACCTCCTGGTTCTTCATTTACAAGGTTACCTCCACCAAGTACACTCATGATGTCTATAAAGAGCTCCTCATCTCCTTAGTGGCCTCGCTCTTTCTGGGCTCTGGAGTCTTTTTGCTGTTCTGGGTTGGCATCTACAGATGAGCTCTCAAGGGGTCCATCCAGGCAGCTTCACTGAATCCCTGCTTCCATAAATTAATTTGTTTACTATTGTTGGAAGTGTCCTACCTGCTGCTTATGATAAAGGCAGATATGTGACCATCAAAAAAATGTAGAATATATTATTTCTTAGGAAGGCAGCCTGGTGCGGTGAAAAGTGATGGATAGAAATTCACATCCTGATACATACTTTTGAGCAGTGTGAGTTTGGGTTTACTACTTTTTACCTCATGAAGCCACAGGATGCAGAATTGGTATGAAGACAAGCTGTTATGGTATGTAATGGACCCATCTCTGTTCTTGACATATGGTTAAGTATTTATTGTAGCTATATTTTTTCTTGTTTTTCACCTTTGTAAGTTTAGTTATTTACATTTTCCTGAATTTTATTACCTTTCCTTTTGAGGAACAATCATGTTATTTATAAACTAATTTATCCTATAATGTTAAAAAGTGTTCAGAAAGACTCCAAAGGGGAAAATATCTGGAAACTTTCAAGAATAGTCTCAGTGAGAAGGAATCTTAAAACTCTTTGTAGAAGCAGATGGTAGTTTTAAAGTCTGCATCTAGTGAAATGAATGGTTTAAAATTTTAGTTTTCCATGTGTGAGAAAAGTTGCAGTATCAGCATAGGTGGGAAAAAAGCTATATGCCCTGATCTTTAAGTTGTCTATGAAAGTATATATAAAAGGAACTCATTAAAGTTATTTAGAAGAGGAAGAATCTCATGAACTTCCTTTACGTTGCCCATTCTGACCTGGGATAGATAGAGAAGTAGAAGAGCACAAGGAATCCTAAGCCACAGAAAGTAATTTCTTTATTTTTAATAAAATATCAATGGAGATTTTACTATGATATGCTTCTGTAGGATTTTGCCTTCATTTTGATTTCAATAAGTGAAAACTTTGGAGGGTGGCATATAGGCTTGCTAATAACCTCACCTAGCTCAACTTCATGTTCCATAAAGTATTAATATCTTTTGTTAAGAAAGGTCATCCAAAACTTGTAAATAAAGCAGAGGATGACTGAATGACTTGTCAATGTCATTGTTTAACAGACCTGTCTGAGAATTAATTTAATTTTAAAGGAGAATACACCCGTATTGACTTAACTATTTACTACTTAATCGTTTTTTACTATTTTCCATTTACATGTTAATTTGTGTGTGTCTAGCTAGGAGAAAAGATGATGCCAAATGTTATAGTTTTATTTTTCTATAGGATATTACACAGTTTTGTATCTTAGCAAATCCATTTCAGCATTCCTTTGACTATTAGTTTAAAAAATCATTCTGACCCTTGTTAAAGAACAATAAGGAAGATTTTATTCAGAGGACTAGTGCAATGGCATTTTGCTATAGGGGAGACAGAGATTGGGCTCAATTCTAAATACAAGGAAAAGAGGGGATTTACACCCAAAGAGCAGGGTCGGGGCATCGGTGGATAGAAAATTACTGAGGAGGTATCAAAACTAGTGGGGGAGGGAGGGTTTCTGCTAAGGACAGGCTAGGGAAATCAGATATTATGGGGGGGGATAGGGAGATAAGGGATTTGATCAGATATTGTGGGTGATCAAATATTGAGGGTGACAGTTCCTTCTAAACTGACTTAGCAAAATTCTTGCTGCAGATGAGTGATGCAGGCCCAACAAGGAAGAACACTAAAGCCCAAGGTCAAGACTTGGAGGTCTTAGAGGAACTTGATGAGAATTAGATCAAGGAGAGCCTATCTTTGTCATTGTGTGTTTCTGTTTCTCAAAATCTCCTTTGAACTGGTCTTTCCATCTTACTGGTTCCTTTGTTAATTGATTAATTAATTAAATCTTTGATATGTATTCATTTTATATTTATATGAGAGTCATGTTTTGAATTTATTTGAAAATTGTACTTTAACCTTTCGATCATGAGCTTATTTTTATGTAAAGGTTTTTGAAATATAACTTTCAAAGTTGTGGAGGAGATAATGTCCCTTCACAGTAGTCTGATCTAACTCTATGCTATTAATCAGTTCTTTAACTAATTAGCAAATTATTGCACACATATAGTAAGGATATCAGCATCTTCAATAAGAATATGTTCAATTAGGCAGTAACATATCAAATGTTTCTCTTAAGAGCATTTCTACACTTTTAATATTTTAGGAGATGAGGATTATCACAAAAGAGCTAAGTAAAACCATTGTATGTGCTCTGCAAATGTAAGATATGGAATAATACACAGGCCTTTATTTATTGCTTAAGTGATATTTTTTTAAACAACATTTTAATAAGAACAACAAGGTGCTTTGACAATAAAGTTTGTATGCTTAGAGTTTGCATTGCCATTAGATGTGATTTGGGAAAATGAAGTAGGAATAGAGATGAGATAAAGATGAGGAGACCAAACATTATTTTATATGTCCAATGTTTTATAGGCTACTCCTTTTTCTTCCTTTCTTGTGTTTTGGTTTGGGTCCAAACGAGAAAGTGGGTAGTTGGAGGAGAATTAGATATAAAGGGACCTCTTACAAAGATCTGAGAATGATGTCAAGAAACTACACCTGATAGTGTAGCTTGTAACAGTGGATGTTACCTACAGAAAGTGCACCCGGTAGGTGCTGTGACCTTGGACTGAGGGAGCTGACCCTCAGGGAGAGAACTGCAAGAATGAATATCATGACTTTACTCTCCTTTCCCCATCCCCTGTGGATACTCCCAGTTGGCTAACTTTAACCAGAATCCAGAAGATAAAGTTGGGCATTGGTGCAATCCCTATTCCTTAGCCTCCTCGTGGCACAGGGTAGGGTGGAGATGGGTGAAAACGTGGACCTCCAAGATAATATGAAAGATGTCCTGCACACTTCTGGTAAATATTCAACAGGGATGTTAGTTGCTAGACTATAGGACAGGAGAGACTAAGACTGGAAGACTTTTCTGGCTGAGATCAGAGGTTTGCACAATCCAGTTTCATGCCAAAGGAACATGTAGTATTGAGTGAGAGCACTGTCTGTCCAGGTAGGGAATTAGGTCTGGAGGGTAGTAGTCAGTAAAGTCCAGGGAAATGCAGATAGGGTCTGTGAACAAAGGTAGTTGAACCTAATTAACATTCTGGAGATAACCAACTTGGTGACAGTGGGATAGTTCCTTTAACTTGCCTAGTTTTACATTTTTCATGTGTAACGGAATGAACGCTGTATCTTAATATAATTTTAAGTGGGAAAATAAAAATGGGAGCAAACTTTATCAGTTTTTATATTGTCTTACTTCTAAGTATTGTTTTTCAGAAGAGCAGCTAAAACAGCATCTTTTGTGTCCTCATATTATTATTTATCAATGAATTCTCCCCGAAGGAGGCAATCAACACCAGATTGTTAGGGTCACTTTAATCAGAGCCGTAATGGTTTGCTCTACTCTATGAAGTTGATATTTACTCTATATATAATGAGGAAGCAAGAAGTGATAAAATGGTCAGCTGCAAGAATTAAGCATTTATGTCCAAATGGAGGGGAAAATCTTTATTTTAATTAGATACTCCTCTCAAGTATAAAGGAAAAGGTAAGTTAGTGTCTCTATTACAAAAGAAGCAACTCAAGGTTAAGTAATTTGAATGTGTACTAGTTGACCCAAAGAGAGAATGAGGGGATTGGTATTTAACCTAAGGTTAAATCTAAGGTTGGGTGCATTTCCAGCCTTGGGGGACTGGAAGGCGCTCTCTGAATTTCACTGCGGAGATCGGAATGTACAGCTTGATTGCCCCTGACAAGTGTGTGCTTGGCTTGCTCTCCAGCTTGCATGTCTCTGCTGATTACTGGCAGCTTGAAATTGTCCTAAAAGAGAATGAGTGCTCTTGATTAATCCCCATGCACAGTATCAACATATTATTGATTCATTATCAGCACATCGTGTTTCATTTCTCTGCAACAGAGATGGGCTGAAGGCAAATGTGACTTCAAAACGGATGCAACCCCATGAACATCCAAGTTGGGTAGCTAGCTTCTTTTTCTGGGTAAAGTCCTTCCACTACATAAAATGCTGAAAATTTTCTTCTTCTCTGGAGAAGAACTGTAGAGTTTAACAGCTCCAGTTTAACAACTATAAAGCAAGCTGGTTTATTTTATTATTTATGTGTTTAGTTATAAAAGCAGTTGATAAACAAGTTCTCTAAGTTAGAGTGCATTAGATATTGAGCACTTTATTATATACAGCTTTCATTTATATCACTGTTAAATACAAAGCTTTAAAGAGATAAGTTAACATTGATTTATTCATTAATATTTTATTTATTCAGTCATCCACTTACTGAGACCTACTATATTGTATGCTAGGCACCAGGAGTACAAAGCTGAAAAGGCATGGTTAGATTCAGGGTTGACAGAGAGAAGAAGAAGAAAAATTTATATACATTATATAAATTTATATATATAAATTACTATTTATATATTGTGTATAAGTATATATAAATTATATGTAATATATAATCATATAAAACATTATGCATATGTTTAGTAATAGAAATATATACAAGGTAATGAAGGGGTAATTAATTCTTATGGCAGGATTTCAGAGAAAATTGTGACCATGCCAAGGTTTGGGAAATAAATAGGTGTTCTCCCAGAAGACAAGGATAAGAGATTTTAAGCGAAGAAACAATCTGTGAAAGAGAACTAAGTAGTTGAGTGTTTTTGAAGCATACATTCAAAAGGGAAGTGATGAGATATTAGGCTACAAAAGTAGGTAAGGGACGGGTCTTTGAGGAGCTGTCTTCTGTACCAGGCAGGCTGGCCATTAGTAGGTGGTAGGGTTCTGAACACTGGAATCGAATCTGCATTTTCAAAGACCACCCTGATACATTTGAGTGTTACATAACTGGAACTAAAGATCCCAGTCACAGGCTACTAAAACAGGACAGTTGAGCAAGTGCCTTGAGAAAGTGGCCATGGGGATGAGGGAGGAGATTCAGTATATATCTAAGAGATATAGTCAGAGGGATTTAGTTCAAATTGGAGGTTGGCAATAAAGAGTTGTTGAAGACGCCTCACAGGATTCTGTCTCATGTCTGTTCCCTACCAACTGCGGTAGAGAAAAGCAATAGAAAAGTAGAATTGTGATGGTAGGAAGCAGGGACGAAAGATGGTGTGGCAGAGTAATAATCATTGGTGATATTTTCACATGGTTGACTCTAAGGGGTGGGTGTCTAGTAGACAATGGGATCTTTAAGTCTGACACTCAGGCATAGGAAGGCAGCTAGGGAATGGAAAAACCCAAACCCCGGGCAGAAATGATAATAGTACATATTACTATCAGGTAGGTCATAATGGCTGTCTCCAAGATGATGCCCAAAATAGTGCAGGCAAAGATAGAAGACTATCCTTTGCAATTCCACAGGTTAACTATGTCCTTAGAAGTCACTTCTTTTTATTAAGTTGTACTGATCAGATCTTCATTAAAAAAAAAATAAGACCACAGATAACTATCCACTGAAATCAAGGCTCTTACTAATGTACTTACTATTCCTACTTTAAAAAATATCTTTAAAAAGAATTTTAGGCTTCATAGAAGTTGCAAAAATAGTACGAAAAAATTTCTGTGTACCCTTCATCCAACTTCCCCAATGGTGTCATCTTAGACAATAACAGAATTATCAAAATAAGGAAATTGATATTACTACATTATTAACCAAACTACAGACCTTATTCCAATTTCACCAATTTTTACATGCATTCATTTGTTTGGTGCTGTTATGCTTGTTTTTGTGTATAGTTCTATGAAATTTGAACACATGTATAGATTCGTGTGACCACTACCATAGTCAGGATACAGAAGAGTTCCATCACCCCCAAAAGTCTCTCCTATCAATGTAGAGTCACTCCTTTTCCCTCTCCATCCCCTAATAAAAAGTGATTTTTTTTTCTCTTTCTCTATAGTTTTGTCTTTTTGAGAATGGCATGAAAATGGAATCAAACAGTATGCAACCTTTTGAAAATGACTTCCTTTACTCAGCCTAATGCCTTTGAGATTCATTCAGGTTGTTATGGATATTAGTAGCCAATCTTTTAAATTAAAAGTTACTCTCACTTGCAAAGCCTATCTCTGGCCTGCAATTACTTTGGGGTTTTGGGCACTCTTATTAGCCATGATTAATAAATGGTAATGTTTCACTTATGTAAGATTGAGATTTGACAGTAATATATTCACATAAAAAGAGCCACGGGGGTCACCCCAGGGAGGTAGGCTTAGTGGTACTAGCTGAATGCCTCACCTGGATCCCTCAGAAGGGATATATAAGGAGTGGGTCACTCAGAATGTAAACACCTCCAGAGTGATGACAAATCAGGACATGAGTTTCCCATGGTTACAGGAGGCAAGGGAAACTTCCTGGCTAAAGCGCACCTGGAGGATGAGATCTAAGTTGCAGAACCTGCCAAGGAAGCATAAACCTGTGATATGGACTGAGACTGGAGCATCTCTGGTGCCCCTGCAGGTCCCAGTTTTTCCTGGGAAACTGGCAAGGGCCTATGGACAGTACCCGTGGTTATCCTCGAGCAGACAATTTCCTTTGCAAGTATAAACACTCAGTCCTGCAACTGTGCAGCAAATGCTTCAGCAGGTGCTAGAAGTACTGGGCAAGGTTTCTGGCTGCCAAGCCGTGTGGCCCTCAGACTAAATGCAGGAGAGCAAGCTCCCATGAGGGAGGGAGGCCCAATGTTCCAAGCCTAGGGCCACCTATTAAGTTGAATGACAGGCTGTCTGCCCTTCCATTTTCGCTGTCTTTAGAAATTTTTAAAGCCAGGGCTTGAAAGCTTCTTCTCGAGATTAGTCATCGAACACATGACATTGATCCAGTTATGGCACAGACTGGTCAAAAGAATAGTGAACAGCTAGAATCTCACAAAGGGGGCCAAACCTTTGGTGAGGAACATTAGAGATTGCGGCTCCTGAAATAAATGAGTGAAGGTAAGGCTGTATCAGACCTGTTATGACCTCTTATTTTCTGGCTTTAATATTAAGTGTTTGGCTTTGCAAGTAAAGGTTGACATTAACACTAGAAGAACTGCCTGATGGGGGATGCCAAACATTTACGACCTTGTCATCTGAGGAGTGTAGGATAAAACACATCTTTACACATCCACAGCCTTGAAAGATGGAAAACCTACGCTGGAATTTTCATTATTTGTTAGCTGTTCACTGGGAGTTACAAAGTAATTATTTTCATTTATCACCATTTTATACCTGCTGTCAGCTGAGTGCCAAGGCCATAGTAAGAATTCAGTAAATGTCTGTAGAATAGAATATAGAAACTTTCTGGACTTCCTAAGACGAGGTCAGCTGGTCCCATAGGCATGTGTTTCAGCTTCAAAGCAGTGATTACATTCCACCTTAATGGCCTTTTTAATTTTTTTTTTACATTTTTGCATATCTCTCCAATATCTGGCTTAATAGATAATAATATATAGGTTTTCTGTGGTTGAAGTATATAAAGAAAATAAGACGTTAGAAGGAGAATTTAATAGTCTTTTCAGATAATTGTGGACATTCTCTGATATTCAGAAAACTGGACAAGTGGCAGTTTCTTAAAGGTTAGTTGCAATGGGGAATCTGAGATCATGTCAAGGAGTCTCTTGTACTGTTTTTTTATGTACACACACACACACACACACACACACACACACATACATCTCTCTATCCACTGGTTTATCTTGCCCTTTTGAATGGCTCTTTTATCCATGCATGATTCTGTAACAACCTGCATTGGTCATTTGGAAAATATTGGTTCACAGGTCAAGTAATGTCCTCTTTACCTATTTCACTAGAATGTAGGCATCTTGAAGGCAAGGTCCATACTGTGTTCATTGACCACAGTGCCTGGCACATGATAGCACATAAATATTTGTTGAACTGATTAATGCATGAGTGGAGGTCACATGATATATCCACTGAACCACTCTCCAGATTCTTCCTTGCATGTGACACTCTTTAAAAAGAAAAGTAACTCATTTCTTTAATACAGTTATTTGTCAATGTACACTTAGTTCTATTCTCCTGGTTCTATGATTTATAAACTTTATGATCCTTGGCAAGAGATTAATGCCTCCTACTCTCAGTTTCCTTACTTTAATGGGGCTAACAATTTTTGTTCTACTAACAAGTTTCTGGGAGGACAAATTAGATCATGATAATGAAAAGAATGTGTGTATTTTGTTTGAGCTACGTATGGGCCTTTACTTACAGTTCATTTCAAGTCTCTAATTTGTACTTTATTTTTCTGCTTTGATGAGATTAAAGGTTGGCTAAACTAAAAAATATTACTTTTCAACCATTTTCCTACAGCCCAAAACCACAAAAGAGCTCCTATTTCTAATTAGATCATATTATCGCTCATAAACTGAGGACATACGTAAATCAATCTTCAAAGGCATTGAAATTCTCACAGTTATTCAAAACTTTTAACTTCATCTGATGTATCAAGTCCTGGGTTATAAGAAGAGGTAAACCTTTTATGCTAAGCAGGGAGGTGCTTGGTTTTCTCAGAGAACCTCTCTGTATGCTTGTAGATGACCTGACAGATTCAGAATTTACACTCCTTCCAACATATTTGACAAAAATAAAATTTGAAACAATTGACATCCAACAAATACAGCCAGATTGTAAAAGAATTACATGGTCAGTGGGAGATAAAGATACAAGCATTTGTTCTTGAGCACTTGCTATGTACTTAGTTATCTATCATTACTGAAAATAGGCAGAGACAAAAACATACACACCCAGAACTTAAAGTCTGACTTCGGACCATGCATGGACTGTTCAGAGAAGTGAGATATCAATTCTATGAGAATTCATCAAAGAAACGTTTATTTTCCAGAATTTCTGCAATGCGGTAATATACTTTAACAATGAAGGACGTTCTTTAAAAGGACAAAAGAAAAAAAAAAACTAATGATGTAATGTATGGTGACTAACATAATAAAATAAAATTAATTAAAAAAAGGACAAAAGAAAGAAAGTAGTTGGGGATCAGGCTGACTGTGGGCATGAGGCATCTGGACTCTGTTCCATGTGTGATGTAGACTCACTGAAGATATTGGTCTGTGGAGGGACATGATGAAAACAGTATTTTAGTGAGATTAATCTGGCAATAAAGTTCACAGCTAATGTGAGCTGGAGCTAGTGGATCTGTCACAAGTGATCCATCCAGGCCACTATTATAATGCTAAGATAAGATCTTGATCTAGATTAAGAGCAGCCAAAAGTAGAGATGACTACATAGCTCATAAGGAAGCATCTGTTGCCAGTTCTGAGAGAATTAGTGGAATGCTTTGAACTTGTAAAAAAGTGGGCTACATGTTTTCCTATTTATGATATTTCAAAGTGTGTTGAAAGCTATTTTTTTAAGTGTGCACGTGTATGTGCTTCTACCAAGAATGAATTTTAGGTTTTATTTCTATTCTCATGGATTCTTCAAGTCCTTACATGAGTCCTCACTTACATCGATCTCTCCAGTGTGTATGCTGAAGTCATTTGACCCTCTAACGCTGTGTAGATGCTGCCTATGAACAGATGGGGTTCACCCTTCAGGTTTAGACACTGACTTGTGTTTAAACCTAGCCATCCATAGTGACTGAACATGTCAGTTATTCAATCCAAACGCCTATATCGAAATTAACCATACAGAAGTAATGCTGCAATTTAATGGGGATGTTGCAAAAGCTTTATCAGTAGACTTTGATCACACTCTTGCTTTTGTAGCGTCGTTTTTATTTTATAATCCATGATAATCAAGGAAAAGTTGATAAATGGTGATAGAAAGAAGAGAGCATTGTTTTTTTGGTGACGTTGTTACAAATTCAAACATATATTATAATCTGTCTTGAGATTCTTATTCCTGATAAAGCAAATATAACTTAGTTATCTGTAGTATGATATATGTACCACTAGTGAGCACAGACATACCTGTTTTTGAAAGTCATAGCTTGCTTGTGATGATCTGCCATGGCAAGAACAAATCTCTCTTGTTCTTGGGTGTTCAGACCACAACTACATTCAAAACAACATGGCCATGAAGGATTACAAAAGAATTATTCTTCCTGATGGTTTTAACATAGAAAAAAAACAAAACAAAACGGTAGAAGTTATCTTGAAACTTGGGGCATGGATATTGAATGAGTTCTAATGGGATCAATAGCTAGAAATACATAGACTAGTGATACTATGAAGAACCCTATGTGTATTAGACTTAGCAAGCAGCAATTACAGTTAGTAGGGTGACCTGTTTGTACCAACTTGCCTGGAACTTCCTCAGTTTAGCACTAAAGTCTCCACAGCCTGAGAAAACCCTCACTGGTCACCCTAAATCTTAGAATGTTTTTTAAAAAAAGATTTTTATTTATTTATTTATTTATTTATTTATTTGCGAGAGAGAGAGCGGGTGCGCACCAGCAGCGGGGAGGGGCAAAGGCAGAGGGAGAAGCAGGCTCCCCGCTGAGCAGGGAGCCCAATGCCAGGCTCAATCCCAGGACCTCATGACCCAAGCTGAAGGCAGACACCCAACCAACTGAGCCACCCAGGTGCCCCTAGGATGCTTTCTTGAATAACAGGAGCATGGGTCTCTTTCCTCCTTCCCTTCACCTTCCTGCATTTTCTTCCCCTCATGGAATTCACCTGCACGTCAGCACCATCCTGGTCACTATTGAGACCTCTGGCTGAAAATGCCTGTTGACGGTCGAAAGCCTTCTAAGTAACAGAAATAAGAGGCAGTTTTTGCGTAGACTTTCACATACCCGGTACCTTTCAAGTTGCATGGGACTCCCACGTTTAAGTTTTAAAAATCCCTTATCACTATTCTAAACCATTATACTAAAAACATCATCATCCAGTTGTGTTTAATCTGATATTTAAGAGCAGATTGTATTTGTAGAGGTGAGGTGAGAGGAAAATTTATTTGCCTAATATTTATTTTATTTTAAAGGTAACAACTTTGATATACAATGTCATATTTTAAAGCCTATGTTGTTGAAACCTCTTCAGATGGGCTAGAAGTACTAAAATAGATACAGTCTGGTAGGCTGTCAGGAAAGCAAACAAAAAAACTGCTAGGTCAGGAGCACAGCTGCTTGTGGAGGGCATTAAATTTTTTACAGTCTTTCCCATAGGCCAATATGCTTTTATGCGTTGATTTATATTTTAATAATGACAGACTCCACTGGCATGAGCATTTCAGTTCCTCAGAAATTAGATAAAATCATAATTTAGACCCAAGATAAAAGGTGGAGGGAATTAGCATTTTGCAGCATTAATTAGCTTACTTGCCCTCGCTTATTTCTGATCAAATGGAGGATGCTTAGTGCAGCCACAAACAGAGCTATGAATATCCTTCAATTGTATGATATGACATTGATGTTTCTAATGCATGTAAATTCAATAGCTTTGCCTTGATTTTAAAAGTATGGCTTTAAAAACAGTGGTTCGTTTTAGATCACTAGGGTAAGCAATGAACAAAGGAAGCGATTGGATGTAAAATATAACATTGAAAGGACTCCTGTTAAAAGAATGCCCAGGCATTGAAAACACTCCTAGAGAATGTGCAATTATGCAAGCTTTCTCCCTGTTTGCTACTCTGAATTTCTTCCCCAGCATTTCACTGTCTCACATCTTCATTATGATTCAAGGTTGCCAGAAGAAGCCGGTAACTTTAGCAGGCAGGCATTTCATTTTTAAATAATTGTTTGCATTGTTTTCCAAAGCACACGCCTTCAATCTCACTCAACCAGCTCCTCCCTGGCCCCATGCCTGCCCCGCAGCGGCTCCTGTATCTGGCTCAACCTGTGCGTTTTCTCCACTGTTGTCTCCCCAGCCCTTCGTTTCTCACTTCCCCTTTCCACATGGCTGCTTGGTTTGCAGATGATGCCTTCTTACAGATGTGTTCCCTCCCCTGACAAACAATTACTCCTGTCCCCCCAGCGGGAGGCCATTAGGACATCATCACGGGTTCTGCTAAGTCATCTCGCCACCACAGTTGTGTGCCATCACCTCCCATCTGAGACTCTCTAGGCATATGCCACGCGGGGAAGCTAGCAGTCACAAACGGCGGCACCTCCAGGCATATTATTTGTTATTTGGGTCCAGAAGTGTAACAGATAATGGCTAATACGCTAATGTCTGAGGGTCCCGTTGGATGCTTTGACTGGCATCATTTGCACCAAACTTGCAAAAGACTGAATGGGTTATCATGTGCTAGCTGAGAGGTAAAAAAAAAAGAAAGAAAGAAAGAAAGAAAGAAAAAGGCGTTTTCACATTTCCATAGCAATTACACACAATGGTTCAGAAGAGACATGACAACAATAGTGATTCTACAAAGTTATTCTATTTTGCAGACTTTCAGCATTCTGAGCTTAGAATCAGTGAATTATCTGGTATTAGTTATTTTCCTGGAAAATGGTTAACCAGTGCTACGTTTATTTGTATTTTAATCTCTCAGACTCCAGCTTATGTGGATACACATAGTGAAGACCTATCTAAAATGTATTCCTTTTAAATCAATGAAATACACATGCAACTGAACACTTGTGGTTCTTTTTCCCAAGGCTTCTCTGACAGCTCTACCTATTAAATTCTCTCGCTTTAAGAGGTAACATCTCACAGGGATCTCGGTAAATTCAAGCTCAATATTTAATATATTATGAAATAAGTGGATTTTGGCATGATGCCACATTAACACTTGGATTGTTTTTTATTGATTCTCAGGTCTAGTTTACTGCTGCACTGGGGTGCGATGTGTCTTTGTGTAAAATCAAACAATGTGCTAACAAGCTAAGACTTCCACAGAGGCCCAGAAGGCAAATGAAGAAGGGGGCGCTGTTCTCCCTGTCAGAAACCTCAACAGTTCATTTGTTGCTGTCACCGGTTTGCTCAAGCTCCTTAACCTCACCTCCTCAAACCTCCAACATAAAAATGTCATCCATTTAAAGTCGTTGCAATGAAATCCAGGTGAGATTAGTATGAACATCTAAATTACAGGATCTTTGGAAGAAACAGTGTTATTTTTGTCCAGGGTACATAGGTAATTGAACCCCGCACTGAACACTGTGTTCTCAGTCTGACACAACATAGACACTCAATAAATACTTATTTAATTGAATGGAATTGAATCCAAGAGCCCTGTAGAAGCCCTACTTTAATGAGCATGTGAAAATTGTTTCTAATTGGAAAAGCAGAGTATCAGCCGCAAGAACCCAAGGCTCTCCTTAAATTTTAACTAGCCACTTGCACTTGAAAAAATCCTCCCAAAGTACTTGAATTCAACGTGTGCTCTTCAGTAGCTAGATAAACATGCCTGCCCAAGGTGGTTGTATTGTTTACTTGCTCAGGTAAACTAGTTTTCCTTGCCTTACTTTTTTTCCCTTCTACCGAGAGGAAAGAAGAGAAACTATAATCCTGGTTTTTCTCTTCACCTGGATTTTCACAAATTCTAAATTAGGCAAAGAAGAATTTGGACTATTTATTCTGTATTTTATCCCCATCTTCTATTGCCTCTAGTAAAAAGATTTACAAAAATAAAGAAACATGGAGTTCCAGGTGAGTTGGCCAAAGGGTATCAGTGACATAAAAATGCAGGAGCTTTAGTCCTGTCTTGATGCATCTCATTTCAACTGTCAAATACATTCAACTTCCAAACCCGGTGTCTTTGATAACAGAAAGAGAGAGATAGAGAGCATGCACATTGTTTTGTTTATGTACTTGGAGAGAATGAAGTCTGAAAACATGTAAGTGTAGAGACAGACCTGTTGCTTATAAGTCTCAAATGACTTAGTGTCAATTTTTCAGTTCAATAAATATTTGCTGAGGTCCTACTATAGTAAAGATATTCTATTAGCTGCTGTAGGTAGATAGATACAAAAGGGAGAAATGTAAGGTACCTGCCTTGATGGAGTCCTATAATAAAAAAGGGGGTGAAAAGACTATAGCACACAAATAACCACATAAAACAGAATATTCTGTAAATTACAGGTGTTCAAGTCAGATGGACCTGAGTTTGAGCCCAATTCAGTATGACCCTGATCATACCACTTAACTCCTTAGAACCAAATTTCCCTATCTAAAAATGTAGGCTCAATAATTATGACCTCTCCCTGTATAAAGATTAAATGTACAGCACACCAAAAGTATGTAGTGTAGCGCCTGGGACACAGTTAAACGCCTTAAAAAATTGTTTTTTTTTTTAAGATTTTATTTATTTATTTGACAGAGAGAGACAGCGAGAGAGGGAACACAAGCAGGGGGAGTGGGAGAGGGAGAAGCAGGCTTCCCGCAGAGCGGGGACCCCGATGCGGGGCTCGATCCCAGGACCCTGGGATCATGACCTGAGCCGAAGGCAGGTGCTTAACCAACTGAGCCACCCAGGCACCCTAAAAAAATTGGGTTTTATTAAATGGCCTGAATTGAGGGTTTTCCCGGAAAGATGGTAAATAATATAGGCCTTGAAATAGAAACAGAGTATCACCAGGTCTACCTAGCTGAGGTGGGTAAAGGGACATTCATGTTCAAGGTCATATGCAGAGTTGGCATCATTAATTCCTAGCGTATTGTTGGCCTGGACCACCTCTCTGGGTGGCGCACTGAGAGCAAAGGGAGGAGGGTTGAGGAAGAGGGAACTGATGGAAACTAAGAGAAAGCAGAGTCAAGCCAGGATTCCCTGCTGGCTATCTGCCCAGTGTGAGACAAGGGGAAAGTTTGCTCTCCATCTGAGTAGCACCTTAGTAGTCCAAAGAGATTCATATCAGAGGAAGTGAGAAGGGCGTAGGGATTGGGGAGTATAATAAAGAAGAGAAGATAGGAGAATTGAGGGTTAAACTGGATGGTGCAAGTGCTGAATCAGAGAAGGCAGGGGAGATCAAAATGGCTCTCAGATCTGCCCCCTGGACTCAGGGGCTGATAGGAACACGGGCAAGACACACACTTACTGGTCTGCCTGGACTCCGCCTTGGTCAACAGTGTTCCGAATTTGAGGTCCTAGAGGCAAAGGAAAAAAAAAATTAGTCATCTGCACAGCCTCCTGGAATTCTGTCTGAAGCCAGTTTAAATCTCTATCTACTACTAGGTTTTGGATTAGGGGAAGCACAGTATATGCTGCAACTGAGGAGCACAATGTATTCTGGCCAGTTTGGAAGTACAGTATATTTTGCACCATTGATATGGGGCCAGTGCTAAAGAGAAAATAAAGCATATGATTGAAAACTCATGAAAAAAGTGAATACTCAAAAAAAAAAGTGAATACCCTAGTTTGGGAGATAAGCCCCAAAAAGACATCCAGAGGCAATAACGCTAAGAACATTGAATGTCAGGCTGAGAAGGTATATTTCATTCAGAAGCAAAGGGGACATTCTTGGATATTATCGAGAGGCATAAGGAAATAATCAGAGCTGTGTTTTTTGGAAATGGACCAGAAGGAAAAGAAACTGAAAAACTAGAGGCAGAGAAATGAGTTAGAAGGCAGATAAAAGTGAAGTACTGTTCTAAACCCATGGGAAGGGAGAAGGAAAGACCAATGTATGGGGGTAGAACAAACTGGAGTCCATAGCTGTTTGGAGCGGGGAGCAGGGGCAGGGGTCATGTGCCAGGTGTCTGCAGCAGTTACAAGCAATGCCTCTGGAGTCAGAGAGACTTTGGGCCTATGCCTGACCTTGGAACAGTTATGGAATTTCTGTACCTCATTCTTTCTCATCTATATACTTGATGTATTAACAGTACCTACTCACATAGCATTATTGAAAGGATTAAATGAGCAAATACATGTAAAATGTTTGGAAAAGTATCTGGTATGCAGCAAGTAGCACACAACTCAGATATTTGGAGACTTTGAGCTTCTCCCCTGAGAAATTGGTGGATATGGCGGTGCCACAAACTGAGAAAAGGAATATGGGAGGAAGAACATATTTGGGGGTAGAGATGAGGATGTTTCAGGAGTCAAGTTGTCCAAATTCCACCCTTAGCCACACCATGGTGTAGATAACTCTGTCAGTTATCTAGTCTATGAGGGAAAGCTGATGGCAAAAGGCCAGAGAGAACAAGATAGAATCATCCAGGTTCATCCTAGGGTGTGTTAGTAGGGTTAGCCTTTGAATGGGGAAGGATTGCTTCAGTCTCATAGAGAATGTGGTATAGAGATGTTTCAAGGTCAAGAAGAGGACGGTTGAAGAGATTACTTTGGGTGATTTTAGTAATGAGAGAAGTTTAGGTCCCTTAGAAGCACAGAAGATCGGGAGCTGTGGTTGGCAACCTGAAGAGAGTGAGCAAATTTAGAAATAGTAGCTGAAGGGGTTGAAATAGTTACCTAGTGATGAATAAAAGAAGTGTAAATTCACCTGCCTATGGAATCTTTCAGCAAAATGTCTTTTTAGATTTCATTTTCCACATGGGTGATGAGTTTTAAAATTTAGATATTTTATGCCAACCATGAAACCCTTAGCTTTTCCCAGATGAATGCTAGCAATGCCACCTGGCCAAGTATTAAAAATTATCTTGGGCTTGCTGAAAGGCATGTGACGTGCCTGTGTGGCAGCTGAAATGTGTGTGTGTGTGTGTGTGTGTGTGTGTGTGTGTTTTGTTGTGTTGGGGATAATGGTGTGATGGTATAAAATAACACCATTCTCAGTGTTTAATTAACTTTAAGTTATTTTGTGTTTCTCCAGGTAACATCTAAAAGTTTCTTAAAGATTATGTTAAATAAATGATCCAAAGAGTTACACATTAATTGACTTTTACAATAATGTATTGAGAAACCTGGTCTCACAAATTTTATCCTTCTGAACTATTTTTTCCTTATAATGTAGGAAGCAGCACAGGGAAGAATGAAACATCCTGGCTTCCTCTATGTATACTGACTAACGCCCAAAACAGAAATCAGGGATCAACTCCATGTCACTATGGTTATTAGCACATGGAGTAACTGGATTTTAGCCTGATTCATATTCTAGGATGGCTTTCAGTATCCTGCAGAGTCAGCACTGTTCATTTTGAGGTGTTTTCCATATACTTTACATGCATAATTGCTCAGCAACTGGTAGATTTGTTGAGTTCAATATAAGCGGTCCTAAGGCAAAGAGGCATCCCATGGGCACAAGATGATTTTCTTCAATTTCAGCCTGTAGTGTCCGGAGCAGTTCTGGACTTCTGACTGGCACTGTGCTCAACAATCTGCTAGATCTACGTTTTCCCTCAGTGGGTTTTGAATGGTTCATTTTGGGGAGTTGATACTGTCCTATGGGAAGATGAAGTGCCAGCCAGTTTTAAAAATGCCCCTGAACTTTCTGTGGTATCTTCGACAAACCCATCCTAAGCAAAGTTTATTAGAGGGAAGTTGGGATCTTTTAAAATCCTGTACTATAAGCCCTCTATTTAGCAATAAACATTGGTATACCACTTGGATACCACTGGTTAGATGTATCTGAACTCAGTGGGGTAATAGCAATGACTCCCTGGTATAGTAATAGTAATTATTTGAGGGCACCCTATGTGCCAGAGTAGCTTCTAACCCTCACAAGCATCCTTCATGTTAGATACAATTAGTCGCATTTTACAGTTGATAAAATGGGGTCTCTAAAAGATAAATTCCCAGGATTCACACATCTAGTAAGTGATAAACTCTCTGTCTCATTTTAATAGATTAGTTAGCCTCTCAATAGGAAATAATGGAAAAAAGATTATGTGGCTCTAGTTTTGCAGGCTAGAGCCCATTTGAATTTACAGAAGATCGTGTCTCCCTCTCCATTATGCTCAAATGAGTACAATACCCCTTGTGAGGATACCTGAAAGTATTAGAGCTACAATAACATCATGTACAAAAGCTTAACCCTCAGTAGATTTCCTTCTGACCATATCATTGTGGGGGTCCTCAGAAATTAGAAGCACAAGCTATTTCATTTAAAAGGAGCTGTTATAATTTTAGACTAGGGTAAGATATTTTTAAACATTTTATCTACCCAGTTGCCTTTACTTAAATTCAGGAGTCATGTTTTCTGCTGTTATTGAACTCACCATCATGTCTAGCAAGTGAGAGGGTTCCAGGTAAATTTTAAGTACACCCGACTCCCCTTTTCTCCAATATGCACACTTGTAGGCCACTTGCTATGGATTTATACCTGTCCCAGCTGTGGGATCAAACTAATTCCTTGCCAAATAGAACTTGCTTGGTTTAGATTAATGACCTGATGTTTCAATAGCCATTCAAACCTTTTCTACCTGGTATCTTGGTATGACTGTGTACTTGGTTCTAGAAATTGGACTGTTGCTTTGTGGATTGCATACATATCTATCCCTTTCTTGCTGACCTCAGCCTCACTGCCTAGTTGGTTTCTCTCTGACCAGCTCGCTTCTGCTAGTCTTCCAGGTTCAAGCCTCATAATTGGTTCTCAGATATCTGTGGCAGATCTCTGACATGCTAATATCCTGCCTTACCTAGACCTCCATACATTTCCTGCTTCACATTTTCCTGATTACAAGCCCTGTCTAAAGACTTACTATTGGCTCTGCCCGGAGGGCACGTCCTATTCTTGTGAATTTCTCTTCATCTCTAAGTCTTGATCTGAAATAGACGATCTGATCTGAGTTGTAATTTTGACATGAATTGAAAGACAGATGCCCATTTTAGAAGTTTGTTCATTAGGATTTTGAATTATGTTTTTCTTTGGAAAAGTCAAAGGCAGCTAACTGCCCTTCTCTTCTCAAAAACTATGTGTTAGGGAAAGATGTGGCTACTCTTTCCCCTCAAAGAGAGGAAACTAAGGAAAAGATAGCTATGGCTATTTCAGATCTCTTGTGCATGTAGATACACAATGAACATGGTCAACATGAGTCTCCATTAATGGAGTACCTCTCTGTGCTTACCACAGGTTAGCCCAATGAGACCATTGAAATTATGCAAACTGAGGATAGAAGGAAATCCCTCCGTAACTGATCTAAAAATCCATGACAAAGCCCTACAACAACCAAACACAAATATTTCTTGAGCATTTTCAGCCAGACACCGTACTACGCGTGGGGCATATAAACCTGTTCTTAGCTGTGAAGAGATTGACCAACTCAAAGATTTGATAGTTCGGGGGTCACCCGTGACATTCTACCCTGGAGTGCCATATCATAAGGCAGAATGAGGAGGACAGCAAGGGATTATTCCCTTTGAAAACAGGCCATAAAAGGGTCTCCTTTATTGCTACACGTAGACTTTATGCCTGACATCTAGTGGCCACTCCAGGAATTACAGCACAGGATACCGGGCAACGAGTGTTGGTAAAGGAGGCACTAAAGATTTGAGGTAGCTGAAATGAAAATGCCTTCCCACGAGCTTCCTCTCACAGCCGGGGACGTACCACATATATTCTTCTTTACGCCTCATTTCCCAAATGCGATCCTAAATAATTATTTAATTTTTGAGCTAGAGGGCTCTCACCCAACTGTCATTTAATTATATTCAAAGCAAAACTTTACAATTTCTGACTTTAATGAACGTGTTAAGATCACCCTATTGGAAAGATGAATCCCTACCTGTTTACTTTGACTATGGTGTATCATTTTTACTTCTTGAAAAAAAAATAGATATTCATTTACTAACCTACTTCATGGGGCATACCTTTACCTGTAAAACGGTGAAAATAATTACATTATAACTCACAAGCTTGCTTTGAAGATTTAAGGAGTTAAGTCATGTAAATAATTTTTACAGTGCCTGAAACATAACAAGTACTCAAATGGCATTTGATATTATTATTTGGGGGGATTCATGATAATAAGCATTAGACAGTTTTAAATATGCACATTAGTGGACTTACTACTTGTGAAGAGTATTATTCCCCTCAAATATTAAGGTCTACTTATTTAGAGAACTCAAATGTTATATATGATATTGAGTGATCATAGAGATTCAAAGTTGAAGAGACATTCCCAATCTCTAGTCCAGCCCTTTCATTTACACATAAGGACACGTTTTGTGAAATGTGCAATTTAGCAAGGTTATGAAAGTAGTTAAGGATAAGACTAGAATCTGGATTTTCCCATGAAGTTCCATGTATTTACCAGTACCACAAGTGGCTTAATAATATCTTCAAACCAATACTGACAAATGAATTTTCTCTCACATAGTGAAATGTGAGATGCATGGCTATGGGTTTGTATTATACAGGTATAGTAAAAAACGTTTGGCACATCTCTACACATTAAAAAATATTAATAATTTTTTAGTATTACAAAAACAATTCTTACTCACTGTAGGAAAATTAGCAATATAGGAAAACACAAGGTTAGACTAAATAAACAACCATGATCCATTTCTCAGACATATGTATATACATATATATATTTGTTATGTTCACTTATGTCCTTTTATGCTGCTCTATAAACAGATGTACATATATTTCAACTAAAAGGTAAGTTTAGATTGTGCATACTGTTTTGTAATTTCGGTTGATATTCATCTATGGCATCATTTTTCTTGGTTGCATTATATCTATTATATGCTAATGCCAAAATTATTTTAATTAATTCCTCTTTGAAATCAAATTAATGATCAACAAGGAAAACTAGGCTGTTGGAAAGCAGGAGACAAAAGAGAGTGAGAGAAAAATTAGTGATGCTATTGAAAACCCTGTTTCTTCTCTCATTCTTTAGAGTTAGGCCTTTATGTGCCCGCAAATGGTATCAGACAACTGAATGAAGGCATACCTTGATGAGGTATGGGTCCTGCTGGGAGAGAAAGTGGAGTGTTTGGTTGAGGGAATATTAAGTAATAAACCTGGAAATATGGGTTCTGTAAATGGCAACAAATGGAGTGTATTACAGAGTCCAAAGATGGAGGGTAAAATACCGAAGAGTAAGACGCCATATCTTCCCCGTGATGTGGGGCAAGCCCATATATCACTGAGTTTGAGCATGGCTCTCAGTTCATATATGCCTGTGTAAATTTAATATTGGATTATAAATATACACACTTTAAATATGCAGGCACGTCCATTTCCGTAATTGTTTCTGAGAACCCAGCAGAGGGCTGACTGGCAGAGGCATGGAGTCACAGGTGTGGAGGCAGGGCAATGGTGACTGAACTCTAAGACAGTGACTGCTCCAGGATCTCACGACAGAAAAATTCTACACAAAGGCTGTGTACCGGAGACTAATAGAACACTGTATGTTAACTAACTAGAATTAAAATAAAAACATAAAGTAAAAAAAAATTCTACATAAAGTCAGAACTCTAATTCTAAAGAGTCCATCACATTTCCACATTGTAAGAGAAAAACAAAGAATAATGCAAAATTACATGAGACCGTGACAGGAGTCAGGGCAGAACTACCTCATTTCTTGTTTTTCTCTGAACCTAATTTTTTCATTTTCCATCCATCACATTTTCACAGGTGAGCAAAACTCTCTGTATGAAGGGATCTGAAGGTTTCCCAGCTCACACTGTTGCTTTCTTTCTAGCATGCTCTTCTGCAGTTCTTTGCGACCCTTTTGAATCCAACATCCAAAATATATATTGTGTATATTTTCCTTATGAAATGTGTTTTTATCACTCAATAGTGCACTCCTCACTTTTTCTGCAATACTAATAGCAAATTATTGAGAACACTAGTCTAGCTCTTCGGATCCTGCTGGGTGTATCCACAGGCGCTGCCTTTGATCCACATATCTGTCTTGTGTGCAGCCTGTCACAGTGCAAGTGAACAGGGGAAGCTGAGTGCCAAAGGCCCTGTTTGGGGACAGGCGCTCTGTGAATGTCCTGCCAACCATGCCGGCCTTGCGGAATTACAGCATGGGTGAACTGTCAGGTCTGCACCTAGCACGCTGACAGGTGGAAAACACTGGAGAAAAATTGGCAGTTTGTGTCTTCCAGGAGGCAAAAGCATGAAACGCCTTGTTCTCTCCCCTTGGAGGAGCACTTCCTATTTGGGAGAGACAAAGGTCGAAATATTAATAGTCACAAAAAGAACACTATAGTTTACCCACCTCTGACATTTTTCTTAGTGCTCCAAATTCAAATGTCTCTTCAATCTAAGAATAAAATTCTCTGGCCATTTTATAGAAAAAGTACAATACGATCACAGGTAAGGATTAGCTATACTGGCTAATAAAGAGTGTTTACTTGAAAAAAACAACAACTCACTTATCCTCCATTGCTTCCTATATGAGAAAGAGGCAGGTGCCCTGCTAGAGCAGCATTATAGAAATAGTGTTCACACCCATTCCAGTAGATGGTTCACACACTTTAATTCCTGTTAAAAACTTAATTAAATTGCATGATTTATTAGCTTGTGTTAAATGTTGGGAAAAGCATTCTGGAAAACCTATGCATTCTGTGTAAGACCCAGACAGCTGTCTCAGAGGGAAGACTTTTGGTCTTGTGTAAATTTTGCAAACTACTGACTCGTTAACAGGCTCTTTGTTGGATGTTCTTATACTCTTAATAGACTCCACATCGCTTGAAAAAAAAAAGTGGTGTTCTAAAGAAAGAAAAGGCAGCGTGTATTTTGTTAAACAAATCAGCATAGTCAATAATGATATTCTTCTTTGATGTCTAACAGATTCTGCTACATCTCTATAACTATTAGTCTATAAAGATATTTTGTAACATAGTCCACCTCTAATTTTACTTTCTCTGAAACCAACTGTCAACTGTATTTATCTCCATGCTTTCAAACCTTCTAGAAATGCACATCTTTCTGTGATTGCTTTTAAGAGCACAACCTTAATTCAGGCTTCCTACACTCCTCCCGTTTATGGTGATATTAAACTCAAGCAAATTCACTCATTGAAATCAATCTGGGGGAAAAACCCACTGGCCTATAATTTAAGATTATTTGACTGTTCACTGGCAAACGATTAGATAGCATAATCATTTACTGAGCCTCAATCTGCATTTTCTAAAATACTTGTACCTACTACATTAGAGATGAGAATGGAGAAAGGAGAGAAAAATAGCAGCAAGCACCAGACAGCCGAGCTGTTCTGCAACTCTGTAGTTTCAAGTCTAATTTAAAATGCTTTCGGAGGGGCGCCTGGGTGGCGTTAGCTGAGCATCCAACTCTTGATTTTGGCTCAGATCATGATCTCAGGGTTGTGGTATCGAGCCCCAACATCAGCCTCCACAGTCGTCAGCAGGGAGTCTGCTTGAGGATTCTCTCTCCCTCTGAACCTCACATGCCCTACCTGCCCCCCCCCGCCCTAGGCCACGTTATCTCTCTCTCTCAAATAAATAAATAATCTTTAAAAATAAAATAAAATAAAATAAAATAAAATAAATGCCTTCGGAAAGATTGAAGGAAGCCTGACTAACACAGTCATCTAAGGTATTTCATATCTGTGCATAGTCACATACAGTCCCGGGTGTGTGTGCATGCACACTCGCACACACATACATACACACATACACTCCTTGCTATGAACTCATCAGGGAGCTCCTCCCTAATTTAGGCCCAAGCTTGCAAAGAAGTCAGTTGTTATTTCTCTTTCCTGACACTATTACATCAAAACAGTATCCAGGCATTAGACAGTATTTATTAGCTTGTAAGGCCAGAGATAATGATCCCATTCAATCAGAACGTATGAATAATTCAAGAGTCCCAATTTCACATAATTTCTGGCTCTACTTTTAAAACCAGTAAAAGAACTATTTGTATCATTTATTTATTTTTGGTGACAATAGGTAAAAGACAAAAGACGTTTTGTTACGTGTGTGTGTGTGTGTGTGTGTGTGTGTGTGTGTATGTGTTTCCTGGAAAGAGAACCTCTTGGCTCTTTCATTTCAAACTGATCAAAGACAGTGTCAAAAAAAAATGTATACATTTGTAAATATGTAAAAGCATGATACAAGGGGGATATACAGTTATTATTTCTATATATTCTTTTTTTCTAAGCTTTTATTTATTTGAGAAAGAGAGAGAAAGAGGGTATGAGCAGGGGAGGGGCAGAAGGAGAGGGAGAGGGACAAGCAGACACCCCGCTGAGCAGGGAGCCCAATGCGGGGCTTGATCCCAGGACCCCAAGATCATGACCTGAACCAAAGTCAGACATTTAACCGACTGAGCTAGGGGTTCTTTCTATATAAATTTGTTGAGGGTGTTTTAATCACTGTGAATAGTTTCATATTATTTTACTCAGGAAACAATTATAATTTCTATAGGACCATTGAAGCTATAATTTCAGGGGTCATTTCTGCAGTGTGCCATCTGAAAAGTACATTTGAAAGAGATGGACTCTTTAACCAGCAAAGAGAAGTTGAAATAATTTAATCTTAGATGGACAATGTTACTACTTCTCATTTTCTAACATAAACAGAAACAGGCAATGGAAGAGGGCACCATTTCCCCTCTAAAGTAGCTCTGTCCTATAGAACTTTCTGTGATGAAGGTATGTTCGATATTTACACTGCCCAATGTGAAAGCCATTAGCCACGTGTCGCTATTGAGCACTTGAAATGTGACTAATGCAGCCAAGGAACTGTATTTTTTTAAAGGTTTATTTATTTGAAAGAGAGAGAAAGACAGAGAGAGAGAGAGTGCACAAGTTGAAGGGGCAGAGGGAGGGGGAGAGAAAATCTCAAACAGACTCCACGCTGAGCAAGGAGCTCAATCCCAGGACCCTGAGATCAAAGCCTGAATCAAAACCAAGAATCATATGTTCAACCAACTGCTCCACTCAAGTGCCCCCAAGGAACTGTATTTTAAAAATTATTACTTTTATTTTTATTTAATTTAATTTATTTAATTTAATTTAAATATAAATAACCACATGTGGCTAGTGACTCCCTGTTGGACATCATTTGTGGCCCTTAAGTCCTCAAGGAGAATGGCTATTGGATTATAAATATCAATAGGTAGACATTATTATTAAGGTGTTTTAATCCTTCTTTTACTTCTTTGGTAAATACTTCTTTGGAATACTTCTTTTACCATTTCTACTGAAACATTCACATTCTTATTACAGATTATCTAGGTTTTTGTGATTAATCCATCCTTCTTTTACCAAATCATTTGGCAAAATTGGAGTGAAATAGTGTTCCAACTGGTGCTTTTGGTAGGATGTACTCTAATGAGTGGGATATGATACAACCACTGGAATGAATCAAGAAGAAGCAATAGACAAGTTAGAAAAGAGAAAGCTTTTATTTGTACCTCAATGGTTTAACAATAGGCAAAAAATGTATTATTGATTTAAAAGACCTTGGGAAGAGACATTTATTGCGAAACATTCCCTATGAAAATATCTGGTCTTCAGTAGTCTAACTAGCTTCTCTAAAAATATAAAATGACTGTACTTTAGGAATTGAAGTGGTGTTGATTGATACTTTTGTCTTTATTATACTCTTGTAGTGGGTTTTTTCTCACCCCCACAAAGAATATTCTGAAGAAGAGGAATCAGTAAAATAAAAATGAAAGGATAGGAGTCAGTGAGATCAATCAATATACCTACGAGTTTTTTTTGAAGTTTTTATAAACAACTACCAAATGCATTGTCTCAATCAGCTGTCCACAGAAGGAAGGTCATTATCAAGTCCCAAGATACAGATGCATTTGTTAACTTCCAGATACAGTCCAAGTGTGTGCTTGTGCGTTCATATTAGCCATTAATGAGGGCCGCTTGGGGAGACTTTAAGCTCTTAAACTGGATTAGTGAAAGTGATCAAAAGGACCAATTGAGTTTTGTAAATTGGGTTTTACAAGATAGGGAGTAGACTTTGAAAAGGACTTCCTAAATCAGACATCATTGATTTCTTCATCCCAGCCTTAAAATGAGGGCTATCATTAGGAGGATTTTGAGCAAAATCGTCAACTTAATGTTGACACTATCTCCACGGTAGCTGAAATGTGATGTGTTGTACCAACAATTAGTATCAAAATTCTGGAAACAAAATCCAATGGCACTTTATGATTTAGAAGCTACGTTTGAGACAAAAGGTTCTTTTCTCTATAATAGTGGCTGATTTAGAAAGAACCTCACTGGTATTCTTAAGAGTCATTAATAAATACTTATATAAGCCGATGTTATTGGATTTCTGAGCTGGATAATTAGAATGTTGTTGGACACAAGCATAATATTCCTATTTTCTACTACTACTGTTCTTGTTTTGTTAAGAAGGGCCATTTTTTGAGTGTCGGTCTTGGATACATTATTGCTAACGCTCACAAAAGCTTGCAGGGTGCATGTCCCTATTTTGAAAATGAGGTGGAGGGGAAGGTTCAAAGAAACTAGTAAAATTTTTTATGGCTATATGGGCAGTAGGCGCTAGAATTAAATCATCCAGAATCATCCAGTCCATGTCTTTATATGAACTCTTCCTCTATATGACTGTCTTCTCTCCTGTCTTTCAGAAGCACACTGGTCATTGGATTTAGGGCCCCTCCAGGTAATCTAGGATCGTTTCATCTCAGACTCTTACTTCATTGCATCTACAAAGATGCTTTTTCCAATAAGGTCACAGTCACAGTTTCCTGGGGTTGAGATGTGCACATACTCTTGAAATGCCACCATTCAACTACGGTCAGAGAGGCCTATTTTCTTTTTGAACCTCAGAGCCCCATACAGTTGGTCCAGAAAAGGGCTCAAAATACTCCTACTAAGAATGGAATTAACTCATAACAAATGACAGAAACAAAAAACAGGAAGGCAAACTACGGATCTAAGTAGGAGGCAGTATGTGGAGTGATTAAGGGCACAGACATGAACATTAGGCTGACTGCCTTGCTTGCAATCAGTCTCATTCACATGCTCCTTGAAGATAAGCTGTGAACCTCTGAAATCTTCATTTTCCTCATCTGTCTAATAGGATTAGTATCTCCCTCATACGTTTGCTTTTTAGGCTAAATTAAAAAACAAAACAAAACATGTCAAGGGTTTAGCATAAGCAAACTTACGGAGCAAGCGCTAAGTAATGCTGGCCATCATTGTACGTTCCCCTGAAGCATCTTTTTTTTTGTTGTTGTTTTTTAGGCATTGTTATTTATCTATTTCTATATCTATATACTTATTTATCTACCCATCTTTCACTTATTTGCTCATCTGCTTGTTTGTGTTACTAAATGTGTAACTAAAAATGATTATAAGTAAGAATGAGTCAAACCCAGAAATAGGAGACTTTCTTTCTTAGAAATCACCCTCATGAGCCATAATAAATAAAATGAACATTCTTTTGCTTATAAAGACCCTAAACATCCATCATCCATTTGCCATTATTTATCACTATTATTTCAGGGTTTGTGATAGAAACAGGAGAGTAAAAGATGATTTAGACAATTCTGGCTATCAAACCATTTACATTTTATTCAAGGTGACAAATGAGTTATACAATAATTGCCCTACAGCATATTCGATGTTTTAAACATGTATGATCAGGAAACCAGTGGAATCAAAGATAATTTGGGGAGCATGCAATTTAGTAGGGCACAGGAGAGGCAGGTCAGAAGACTCCTTACCCAAAGAGTTATACTATAGTGGGAAGAGCATAGGTCCAGAAGTCTGGGGGGAAATCAGAGGAACAAATCCTATCCTTGTCACTAATCAGATATTCTTTAAACTCTCAATAATTCTTTTCTGTAAAACAAGGCTAATATCTATATTAGATTATTGTGTTGAGTTATTTAAATAATGCATTTAGAATAATACCTGGTACCTAGCAAAGGACATATAAATATTAACCATTTAGTTGTTGTTGTTATAATTACTATTAATTAATTTCCTATTGCATAGAAGTTCAACAAGTCTTGTGTCCTTTCTTCCTCTGAATGGCAATTCCCATCTGAGAACCATCTCATCAAGAAAGCCATTTGTACTTGTATTACCCCTCCCTGCCTCATTTTCTATACTCTCTGATAACAGTCCATGTATGTTGCAATAATCTTGTTTCTGTGTTTTTCTTCTCTGCTACACTGTAATCTCCTTGAAAACTAGAAACATATCTTATTTATACATATTGCCCTAAGCATATAATAAAAGGTTAGTCAGTGACTATTTCTTGGACTGTTAAGATTTCAGATACATACTTTCCCCGCTCCCTGTCTAAAAAAAAAAAAAAAAATCTGATAGGCTATGAAGTTGTGTTAACACCCTCCAAAAGAAATTTCATATAGATAACTTCAGATCAGAACATTAAGATGAGGTCCATTTAGTATAATTGTATTAGTTTTCTATTTCAAGATAACTAATTACCACAAATGTAGTGATTTAAGATAAACACACATTTTTAATTTAACAATTGGGGTTCTTCAGGGACCTGTGAGGTTAGAATTGAGGTGTGGGGTGGAGTTGCAGTCTCATCAGAACAAATGGGAGAGGATTTGCTTCTGAGCTCCCTCTGGTTGTTGACAGAATTCATTTCCTTGCAGCTTTAGGATTCATGGACACTTGCTTCTTCAAAACCAGCAAAGAGGACCGTGCCTCTCTACAGCAAGGTTGTTAGCAAGGTGGAGTCCTACATAATATAAAGTAATCATAGGAGTGATATCCCAAACCTTGGCCATGTAACATAACATAATAATGTCAGTGACATCCCATCATTTTTCCATATTCTATTGGTTAGAAGCAATTCCACCCACACTCAAGAGGAAGATACTATACAAAGGGTAAATACAAGAGGTAGGGACTATTGGAGTCACCATAAAGTCTGTCCTCCACAGTATTGGTAGGGGTGCCCAAGAGTTCGGAACTTCAGGCTTTTATTGCCTTTATTGAGGACACTGAACCCAGGACCAGAGTTAAATAAGAAAGTAGCATATAACAATGCTATATGCATTAAGAAGAAGAAAGAACAGAATGTGAAAAAGAATACAAAATACTTCTAATATAATTCTCTGTAATGAAAATCATATAATGCTGAGGCGTATTACTCTGTGAACTTGGAATTATCTACTAGTTGATATATTTTGGTAGAACCATCATTAGGATGATAATTCATCACACTAGAAGAGTTGTACTGAGCATTACAAATCACTATAATAATACACTGCACCTGATAGTTATTAATTTTAGTGCTGTCTGATTTATCATAACATTAAACCATTCTGTATTTGAAGAGAGACAAATAGAAGTTTATTTTCTTGGTGTTCTGAGATACAGTGAGCATAAGATACTTAAGAATAATAATTAGAAATTAAGAGTCACTGTATATTCTACACCAGAGTCTATGATTATATGGATTTGGTAGTTAGATGTCTTAACTTCATTTGTGTGTGTGTGTGTGTGTGTGTGTGTGTGTGTTTTAAATAGTCACTCTATGTTTTTCCACATGAAGGTGGTTGGGAAACTTACCTGGATTGTGATACCTGCCTAGGATGCCACATTGACTACCTGAATGATGCAGCCAGTCTGACTGCCTATTCCAGGAGCCTCTTCCCTGTAGGCTACTGGGGGAAGCCCACCTTCTGAGCTTGAGGAGGACTTTGCTAGGAGTTGTGCTTTCCTTATGGAAGCTCTGAATAAAGGCCCAACTCAAAGGACTTTGAGAGTAAGGGAGCTAGAGTTACAGAGTAAAGACATTGTGATGTCAAGTAATAGTGTCATGCAAATACCCGATACCCACAGGACAAATACTAGTCATTCCCAATGGGTTATTTCTACTCAGGAGGATAGACCTAATGATATCCAACAAGCCATGAGTTGGGAAGTACCTATAACGTCTGTAGTTTACGCACAAAGAGATTAATTTTGATAAACATTTGAGCTCCGAAATTTTCTTATGTATTTTGTGAATAAAATGCTATTCTCCAGAGGCAGTAGCAGCCAGATGTTCACTGTTACAGGCTGAGGAATTTGGTGGCCATTTCAGTGCCACGTCTTAGAAGACAATGAATAGCTATGGAACTATTTCAAGCCAAAGGAGGCTAACATGACAACTAAGTGCCACAGCTAATTCTAAACTGGATCCTGTATAGGAGGGAAGTAAAGTGCTATAAAGGACATTATTAATTCATCTGACTAAATTTAAATACAAGTAGTTAATTGGGTAAAAGCACTGTATCAATATTGAGTTTATTGGAGTTAATAACTACACGGTGATTATACAAGATAAATTCTCTACTTTCAGGAACTACACAAAAAATATGTAGGGATAAATGTTATAATTTAAGTAACTTACCCTCAAATGGTTCAGAAAAAATGTGTGTGTGTGTGTGTTGGGGGGCTGTAGGTGTAGGCAAATAATAAAGCAAATGTAGTAAAATGTAAATAATAGATAATGTGTATAAAGAGTGAGTGGGTTTTTTTTTGCGCTATTTTAAATTTGGTAACTTTTCTGTAAGTTTGAAATTATTTCCAAATTAAAAAAAAGGAAATTTGTAATTGGTCTCATGTGATCAGCTTTGACAACAATAATGACCTCTGCAAGTAGCAAAAGGGACAGTGGTAAGTCCATGGTATGTGACTGCACTAGATAATTTTTTAAAAAAGAAAATGACAAATTTGGGGTTTTAATTTCTCAGCTCAAGGCACGAATAAGGAGCCAGGAAGTTTCTAAGACTGAATGAAAAACAAAACTTTTTATTTCTTATAATTGCAGGACTGAGGTTTCTGAAACAAAGACCGTCTCTGCAGATGGTTGAGTTATAATGCAAATTGAATTCACAGCTTGCAAAGTCTCCTGTGTTCAAGTTAGGATGTTGACAGAAAAAACTGGAACCAGAAAAACTGGAATGAACCTTGGACCTCGCGTTATGGAGGTATGTATGCATTCTTTTATTTTTTTAATTTTATAAAGCAAGATATACATTCAGTGAAATGCACAGATAAAATACGTGTGATGAAATGTACAGCTCATTAAATTTTGACAAATGTCTACAATTATGTAATTTACACACCAATCAAAATATAGAACATAAGTCTGTTTTAAAAAAATTTCTTTTGAAGATTTTTATTTATTTGAGAGAGAGAGAGAAGGACCAGTAAAGAGGAGCAGGGGCAGAGGGAGAGGGAGAAGCAGACTCTCCGCTGAGAGGTTGCCTGATGCGGGGCTCGATCCCAGCACCTTGGGATCATGACCTGAGCCGAAGGCAGATGCTTAACCAACGGAGCCATCCAGGCACCTGAACATAAGTATGTTTATTTATCAACCTAAAAAAGTACCACGTGCCCCTTTCCAGTTAATCCCTGCCCACCCCCAGGAGTAATCGCTGCTCTGATTCCTATTATCATGGAGGAGTTTTCTTCTTTAACTTTTTGTGTCGGACAGAGTAATTGATACCCTCCCCATGGATGCCCACATTCTAGTCCCTACAATATGTAATTATGTTGGATCACATGCAAAGGGGAATTAAAGTTGCTGATCAGCTCGATAGATTGTCTGGGATTATCTGAGTATAACCTGTGTCCTTAAAAATAGAAGAAGAAGGCAGAAGAGAGCATTAGAGGGAGATACGACGATAGAAGTATGGCCAGAGAGATGGATATTTCTGGCTTTGAAGATGCAGGAGCCATGAGACAAGGAATGTGGGTGAACTCTAGAAGCTGGAAATGTAAAGAAACAGATTCTTCCCTAAAACCTCCAGAAAGGAGCAGAATTCTGTCGATATCTTGATTTTAGCCTAGTGAGACCCATGTTAGACTTCTAACCCATGTACCTCTAAGGGAATGTTTGGATTGTTTTAAGCCAGTAAGTGTGTGGCAATTGTTACATCAGCGATAAAATAATACACCTACTATATGCAGAATAATACTGCATGTATTTTTTTGGCGTGACTTCCCTTGCTCGGCCAAATATTTCTGAGATTCACAAATGCAGTTGCATATATAAGCGAAAATAGCGATTTCATTTATGAACATACTACAGTTTCTCCTGCAGGTGGACATGTGAGCTATTTTTAGGTATTATCAATAAGCCATGTGTTCTTACGTTCATTTTGTGTGTATTTTTGATATCTGGGGCTCCCAAACATGAGGCTGGAGCTCTTCCTAACAATTCCTCCCATCAAGTGCCTCCACCTCAAAAGACCTTTCTTTACATTGTGATACTGAGTTCAACCTTTTCTTTAATAAAGCAACTTAGAACACTAGTATTATGAGTATTTCTGTGAATAACCGCAGTAAATCACCTTTAAAAAGTTACACATAATATCTTTTGATTCTTACAAAAATAATCTGAAGGAGTCCAGAGATATGAAACATTTTTCTTAAGTTACTGTGGCAAGTAGAGCTAGAACCAGAATCCAGGCAAGACTTTTGACTCAAATTCTTACATCCTTTCCATTGCATTTCATGGCCTCATATATTCATTCATTAAATAAATCATTTATTCAGTTATTCATCAAATGGTTATGTAATGCTTCTACTATGCTAAGCACTGTGCTACCACTGCCCGTTATATATATTTATTTTAAGGTATAATATAGATGATAAGTTATTGATACATAGCAACAGAAATGTCATATGGCGTAGTTTACTTTCCTATTTGCTCATTATAATAGGGAAAGGCCAGCATTTTGTGAGTTTCCAAATGTAACTCTATTTTCAGAAGTGTGACCATTTCAAACATTAAAAAAAGAGGAGAAACTCTTCATATACTTGCCTATGTATACAAAGTTAATTAGTTTTTTTCACTTTTATCACATGACTTAAGTGTTGCTTCACTTGGAAGAAAAAAAGAGAGGTCTCACTTCTAATAAAAATAGCAATATTCGATTAGCTTATTTTGTGATACAATGTAAATGATCAGGCAGGCTCCTGATTCCCATTCTAGGACACTGTATCTACCTACCAGCCAATTATTCTCATTCAAATTATTCAAAACAGCATCTCCTCAACTTGTTGACCATAAAACTTTTAAAAGTTATCATGTATTTTCCAAACACCAAGGACTTGTGAATGCTAATGCCTACTTGCATAAAGGAGCAAGCAAAAAATTACCTCACAGAAAAACTAACAGCTTTATGGGCTGACACTAGATTCAATTTATATGTTTAATATACAGTAAACACTGAATATATCATAAATGCACATTTGGGATCAGCAGTCACTTACAACAAAACATACAATGAGATGGTTACTGGGAGGGTTTCCCTGTGTGTAGTTGGGCAGTTTCAATGTGGTGCCTTCATTCATTTCTCAGCAATTGTCTAGCCTTCCCTGAAGTGGCACACCTTTAGGCAGTTTTTGCATAAAAATAACTTTCTAAGTCTATGTAATTTTTAGACCCACTTACAAAATATTTTTTAGCAAAACATCAGGTTCCCTTGAAGTTCTGCTTGTTTGTTTTTCCAGAACACATATTAATACCACACAAAGCATGGGAAAACCTGGTCTCCTTTCTCTTGCTCTGCTGCTTCTAGGCATGACTCTGAGACAGGGGCTTTTAGAAATGTAGTTTGTATATGGCTGTATTTATCCCTGGCTGCACTCCAAAATGAAACATAAATTATGCCTGCATAATCATTTCCTTTGTTCCTTTCCACCGGCTTATACCATCAATGGTGTTCGTGGATGTAACATTTGGAGTTACAAATGGCAGAATGATAATATGCCAACTTTTAGGCACTTATACACTAAATTTCTTTTTAAAAATGGGTCATAGCTGGACACATAAATACAAAACCTGGATTCCTACATGCAAAGTAAATAAAAAGCAATTTCTTGGTAATGCAGAGCCCCTAAAAAGAAAAGGAGAAAATTTAGATTTGGATAATTGAGCTCAACTTTATCAATGAAATGTGCTTTAACACTCTCATCTTCCTTTCTACCTGCCTGACACCTGCTTACTTTCTGCTTTTCATAGATTTCTTTTCTTGATTCCCAAGAGCAGATTAGGTATGTCTTTACTGTGCTCCCTAACACATTCCAATCACAGCACTTTCTCCCATTGTAATGTGATTTCCTCTTTGGTTTTGTGTATTTCCCAGTGGATTTGTAAAATCTCTATGTGTAGAGATTATTTCTCTGGTTCACTATTGTCTTGTTGGTGCCAAGCTTTGTCTCTATCTAGAGCACACAGTAAGTGCTCTAAATATTTGTTAAATTAATAACTGTTCTCTCTCTTCTACTTTATAGCTGGATATAGATATAGATGCCAAAAGGAATACACACCAAGAATTAACAATTTTATGAGCATAATGTCTCATGTTTTCATAATCTTGGTGTTGATAGCATTGAAAAAGACAATGTCAATAATCTTCTGATGTCTTTACCATCTACATTGGCTGAAAATTTCAATAGTCAGTTTTCCTAAAATGAGTATTGAATAATGTTGGCTCAATTAGATTTCAGCTACACATGTGCTTTGTTTATGTGTCAATTTTTCCTTCACTCTTTTTTTTTTTTCCTTTCTCTCTTCATCTTCTTTGTTGTTGTTGTTGAGTTCTTGCTTAGGAAATACTTTTGGCTGTCAAACAGTTAAATTGTGGGCAGCACTGTTGAGTTTGGCTTCTAGGTGCTTGATGTTCTTATCATTAACTTTAAATAGACTTATGCTATAGGGCTATTATGAAATACAATTTTAATGTTTTCATTTTTTTTCAGGTGCACCTTTGAGTATCTTAGATACTTCTCTTTGAGTAAAATTTATAATCCTACACTGTAAGTGATGGATTTCTGAAGGAGTTAAAAATAGTGCAATGTACAATGGGAAAAGTGGAAGAGACTTGTAAGTCCAGACTTTAGCCAGAGTTCTCCAGAGAAACAGAACCAATAGCATGGATGGATGGATGGATGGATGGATGGATGGATGGATGGATAGATATAGAGATAAAGACAAAGATTTTAAGGAATTGGCTCATGTAATTATGGAGGCTGACAAGTCCAGATTCTTGCAGAGTAGACTGGTATGGTTGGACACCCAGCAAAGAGTGGATGCTGCAATTTAAATTTGAATGCATTCTGCTGGCAGAATTCCCTCTTCTTTGAGGAGTATCAGTCTTTTTCTATGTAGACTTTCAACTAATTATGGAGAGTAATCTGCTTGACTCAAAGTCTACAGATTTAAATGTTAAACTCATCTTAAAAATACCTTCACAGAAATACTGAGAATGATGTTTTTTTTGTTTTTTTTAATATTTTATTTATTTATTTGAGAGAGAATGAGAGATAGAAAGCACGAGAGGGAAGAGGGTCAAAGGGAGAAGCAGACTCCCCGCTGAGCAGGAAGCCCGATGTGGGACTCGATCCCGGGACTCCAGGATCATGACCTGAGCTGAAGGCAGTCATTTAACCAACCGAGCCACCCAGGCGCCCCTGAGAATGATGTTTGAGCAAATACCTGGTTCCTGTGGTCCAGCTAAGCTGACACATGAAATTAACCATCACAGTCAAGGTAACACATCTCTTTCCCCATACCCAACAGACATAAACAGTATAGAAAGACAAAGCTGTTGTGTAAATCCTGTTTGGGATCTCTTCCACAGAGCAAGGGGAATCTTGGAATCAGTAGCAAACAGGATCAATAGTTTTCACCATTACATTTAGAATGGGCTGTGCTATCAACTTGTATGGCTTTAGGTATTAAGTTGTTCTACAGCAGTGCATCAGTTGCCTCACTGTCAAAGATAACTATAAATTCACACAGATATGGTAAGTAGCAATCACACTGTAGAATACAATCATTCCTATTGTCTGCTTACTTCTGTGATAAATGTAGAGAATCTGATATTGAATATCAGAAATGGAACCCAAGAGGCTAGAAGCTGTCTCTAAATTTAGAGTATAAGATCTAATTGGGTTCTAAATTTGACAAAATGATTGTTCCTTGCTCCCAATCAATGATGAGTGCTAAAAGAAACATAAACTATGTACATGCTACATTTTCTTTTACATTTGTAAGTATACCGATTGCTTTTTATTCATGTTTGAATGCTTCCACAAAGCACGATCAAGAATGCTTGTAAAAATATTTGTCTACATGGGAAAGGGAAGTCCCATGTTTTCACCATGTGGGAAGACAGGTGGCCTCCTGGAAGGGGTCTACTTCTGTATGTCATAGATGGGAATGGCCTTCCCTGATGGAAAACAAAGTGCCCAAAGAACTTGTCAAGGGGCTTGTCTTAAGGTGCTCACAATACCACACAAGAAAGATACTACCCAGTGGGGTCTGTTCTCTCCCCAATGCATGCAAGCTCCATTATAGATAATGGGAATTGCATGTGTATTTTCAGAAAGCGCTACGCTGTGTGAACTGCAAAGGAAAAGAAAACACAGGCATGAGATTTTAAAAGAAAGAAAAAAGAAAAGAAAAAAAGGAAGAAAAGAAAATAAAAACATTTTGCTTCTGTACTCCTATGGTGATAATAAAAACTATTGATGCTGAAAATGAAAGCATACACTTTTCAAAGAAACTAAATGTGGTTACATACCCTCCCAACTATGTGTAAGCTCAGATTCAAGAGCATATTTGGCAACTGGTACTTTAGCTATTCATTTGCTTCCATACAACAGTAGGTATATCACATGGGGGTGTTGACATTATTTTTCTCTTTTTAAGTATTTATTTTCAATGATTTAAAAACATTATAATTATAAATTCTGGAATTAATATAACTGTATAAATATAAACTTTTTTTTATGTAGAGACCAGACACACAGGCTCTGGTAAGCATGTACATATCCAACTATCCTTCAAATAAAAATGATAGTCATAGGGATCAGACTATTTTCAAGATTATAATTTTAGGCAATATTTGGTAAGCATATAAATTAGTTATTATTAAAACAGGTAACATCAAAAACTCAAACAGAGATGGTGTTTCTTTGATGTACATAAAATTTGGGGAATGTGTAAATATTTTGAATTCTTGCCAATAGCTAAGCACAAATTCCTAGCACAGATCAAAATCTTGCAAAATGAATCTTGGCAAAACAATAAAACAAAACAAAACAAAAAAACAGAAAATATTGCGTCAGTCCCATAAAAGGCAATAAATAGACTGCAAATAGCAATTGCTTTATTTCCAAGTCAATTTATTTTAGCAAACCGCATGGTAATATAATGTCTTTTATATGGTGCTGAAAGAATAGTTTTCAGGGTGACTTGTGAATAGACCCTTTACTAATGAATAACATTTACTACATGATAGTTAATATTCATAATAGAGGAGATATGGCTTCTGCAATATAATTTAATCAAATGCCATAAGAATTTTCTAGGTTTTTGTGTTTTTTTTTTTAATTTTAACTGACCAACATCCAATTATCCCTGTGTGTGGTTTCTGTGTACAAAGGGAAGATAGTTTCTCTTTCACATTGCTGCCATGACCCCTGGGGCTAGAAGAATTATTAAAATCACAGCCACAACTTAGCTTTGTCTGGGCAATTAATAATTCTGGAACTTATCTAGTCCCACTGGATGAATTTTCCAACATTTTAATAATAAAGTTGATAAGAATAATTATGATGATGGCATTTATAAAGAGTCTACTCTATGCTCTACATAAATCACTGTTCCTTCTCACAGTAATCCTGCTAAACATTCCCAGTAAAAATGCCTATTACAGATGAGGAAACTGTGCTTAGAAAGCTAAATATCTTTCCCAAGATTACACAGCTAGAAAGGGCTTGAATGACTAAGCCCAAGTGTGTATGACCCTATAGTTAATGTTTTTTCTCCATCTGCCATATTGTATATCTTTATGTAAGTGCTTATCTTGTAATCAAGAATTAAGTTACTCTATATTAAAGGTGGTCAAACAAAAATTTCATATATTTTTTATGTAAAAGGAAAAATAATATTTCTATATATATTGACATAACTTCTTAATTTTAATATTGTCCAAATAAATTAAAGCCACTACGTCAAATCACATCGTTGCTTTATTATATTTTAAGACATAATACGATGATTAAAAATTTTATTGCAAATAAGAACTCCTTTAAAATTCATGATACTAAAGATATATGGGTTGCACGTCTGTTGATACAGAATGCTTCAGCGTACTTTAAATTCTGGAATCGGAGGATGTCTATTAAATTAGGACAGCAAAGAGCATCAAAGTCCTGCGCTATTTTGCTTATCTCAGCCCTTGTCTAAATCCATCACCAGAAATAACAATGTGCCAATATTGTTAAGGTCCTGGGGCATCTATTTTTTTTACGAAATGCTCTATATTTTAGAGTTCCCAACAAGTGCATAAATATTAGAAGCTTTTGCTGCCAGAATGAATGCTAAGTCCTTATTTTTTTTTCCCAAAGTTTTTGAAATAGAAAAGAAAACTTCCTTTGGTTTGACTCAAATTGGGTTTCCAGATGTCCAGGGTCAAAGGTTGGAAATAAAAGTATCAAGTTTTGGCCTGCTCTAACCAGACAGCATGCCCAAATGTGTGAGAGCTTTCCCAGAGGGTGTCCTTTTGTAGTTTTATTTTTTCTCTTGTCTCTCCTGGTAAGAGGTCCATATTCACTCTGCTAAACTATGCCATTCTAATCCCACCTTGTAAGTGGTCTAGATCTCTTGTATTTATTCTTCGGTAATTGACTGCATTATGAACCCTTAAAATACCTGTCATAAGTGCGTAAATCTGGAGAAGTTGGTAATGCTCTTTTCCTGAGTTTGCCATGCTATTTCGGCTTGGTAACATTTGATGTTCTCTCTCTTTGTTAACAAACTACTAATATAAGATGAGAAAGGGTGAGAGAATAAAAAACAGAGACACTGTACGTGAGTTTGAATATTTTTGCTTTGGCTGAATGGTTGAACTTGACAATTACTTTATATTTTAAGAATATTTTTTATTTTTAATTTCATTTAATTAATTCATTAATTAAATTAAGTTTATGTATAAATATTTATATTTATATTAATATTTATATAATATTAATTAATTTATTTACTTTTTGCTGGTCACATGTATTCAGAAAATATTCTGGAAATTGAAATTTTACCAGAAAATGTATTAAAGGATTCCTTTCAAATGCTTGAATTTGTCAACTTGAAATACCATATTATCAAAAATAAACCTAGAGTAGCACCCATGACTTTTGTTCTTAATTCTTCATGAAATATGCCAAACAGCTTATGATGTTATAATTAACAACTCAACAAATATAAAATGAGCACTTATTAGAGAAGTGCCCAACACAGAGAAGGAACAAAAAAAATTAGTCTCTTCCCTTCTGTTAAGTTGAATTATTATATGTGCCCTCTCTTTTCCATAGTTATTCTAGTGCTTTGGGCCTTTTATGTAGATTTTAAAACTATGGGACACCTCATGAAGCTGTCTGTAAGGTTCTTTGTCTAACCAATGTTTCCCAGCCCCATGGTCAGGAAACCACAAAAAACAGTGAGGGAAGAAAGGAAGAGTTGGAAGTGAGAAAAGAGAAAAATTACCAGGGCAATAAGATGCAAGTGCCAAAATTAATCCATGATCTCTTATCACCTGGGAGAACGAAACAGAGGAAACAATGTGTTACAGCTGTAAGCACAGAAGCGAACTTGAATTGACTTCTGTTCCCAAAACCTCCAACTTTTCATTTCAGCTGACGCAAATACTATGTCCCTATTCAAAAAGGAGAGTTTCTTGTATGTTTCCGCTCCTATCTTTCAAAACTTGTATTTAACCATGGATGACTGTTCTTTGCTCTCTTAAGAGTTTGTTGAACCCATAGGGCACCTTGGTGGCTCAGTCGGTTAAGTGTCTGCCTTCAGCTCAGGTCATGATCCCAGGGTCCTGGGATCGAGCCCCGCATCAGCCTCCCTGCTCAGCGGGAAGCCTGCTTCTCCCTCTCCCTTTGCCTGCCACTCTGCCTACTTGTGCTCGCTCTCTATCAAATAAATAAATAAATAAAATCTTAAAAAAAGCAGAGTTTGTTGAACCCATAAAGCATTGTCTGAGAAAAATGAAATTGTTAAATTGCATCTCTCACAAAATACATGAGCAAATAAAATGTGCTCTCAGATTTTAATTATTCGTTCTACATATGACCTTAATATAGGGTTCACTTTAAAAAAAAATGGTTGGACCTAAGTTTGAATGCTTTGGATAATATATCAGACTCAAGTCAATTATATAAAAAAGAAATCTACTGGTTGTAAAACCATTCAATTCTAAGTACTATGAATGCAACGTTTAAGGGCATAGCTTGAGGAGTCAGATTGATTGCATGGCCCTTTAAATCCTAAGTGTCCCAATTTGGCTAGTAATATTAGTTGTCTTGTTACTGTTTCCTTGTGTATAAATACCTGTTAGGTTTATTGTGAGGAATACAAGAGGTGGCATATATAAAGCACTCTGAACAGGGTCTAACACTTAGCCGTTATTATGAATTACAATAAAAACTCCATAGAGGCAGGGATTTTTTTGTCTTATTTGTTCACTGATGTATTCCAAACACCTAGGAGAGTAAATATGTATGATAGAAGTTCAAGAAATATTTTGGAATAAATAAATGAATCTCCCAATTTAAAGAATAATTTTGTGTTAATCAGTTACATTTTTATGATAAAATATGCCTATTAATTAACATTATTAAATAATATCAGTAGACGGGGCACCTGGGTGGCTCAGTCGTTAAGCGTCTGCCTTCGGCTCAGGTCATGATCCCAGGGTCCTGGGTTCGAGCCCCATATTGGGCTCCCTGCTCGGCAGGAGGCCTGCTTCTCCCTTTCTCCCTCTCTGAGCTTGTGTTCCCTCTCTCGCTGTGTCTCTCTCTGTCAAATAAATAAAATTAAAAAAAATAATAATAAATAAATAAATAAATAAATAATAATATCAGTAGAGGCAGAAGAAATACAATCCATTTAAATACACAGAAATATGCAGAGGAAATGGAATTTGGATTCACTTATTTTTGTTTTTTAAGGATTTTATTTATTTATTTGAGAAAGAAGAGAGTGAGCGAGAGAGAAAGCACAAGCCAGGGGGAGAGGCAGAGGGAGAAGCAGACTCTCTGCTGGGCAGGGAGGCCAATGTGGAGCTTGATCCCAGGACCCTGGAATCATGACCTGAGCCAAAGGCAGACACTTAACCAACTGAGCCACCCAGGAGCCCCGGATTCACTTATTTTTTATTATTTTTTATTATTTTTATTTTTTAAAGATTTTATTTATTTGACAGAGAGAGAGACAGCGAGAGAGGGAACACAAGCAGGGGGAGGGGGAGAGGGAGAAGCAGGCTTCCTGTAGAGCAGGGAGCCCGACACAGGGCTTGATCCCAGGACCCTGGGATCATGACCTAAGCCGAAGGCAGATGCTTAACAACTAAGCCACCCAGGTGTCCCTCACTTATTTTTAAAGAGGACTCATAGATCTAGTTCAAAAATTAAGTATGTTTCCAAGAGTCACCTAAAGGGGAAATGTCACATAGAATAGTACAAGAAGAATTGGTGGGAAAATGTATAACAAGCAAGTCAAATGAAAATTAAAGTGATACAGTAATATTTATTAGACAAGATAAAATTTGAAGGGAAAACTATTAGTAGTGGCAAAAACTATTCCATACTGATAAAGAAAAATATTCATAAGAAAGTGTAACTAGTCATGAACTTTTAAGTATCTAATAACTTAGGTTTAAATATGTAAAGCAAAGTCTACAGATTAAGATGAGACTGTATCAAATACAGTCTTCCTGGCAAATTTTAACATACTCTTTGCAGAAACTGAGAATTATGAGAAACAAATTAGAAGTTTAACAGGATTTGGACAACATAGGTGAGTTTGATATAATATATCTCCTATGACTATTCCACAAATAGATAACACACATTCTTATCAAATACACATGAAATATTTCAGAAAACTGAACACCTTTTAGGCCATTTAAGGAATATCAAAAATATCTTAAAAATAACTATATGTAGGCTACATTGATTGACTACAATGCAATAAAGTAAGAACTCAAAAGTGCAATTATAGATAGATATTTCCTTCCGTTATCCTTAAAAACCTGACTCTTAAACTACTTGAAAATAGATGTATTCACATCTAGAAGCCAGAAAAGAAAAAAGGAAAACAAAAAAAGGCAAAATAGAAGAAAATCTAAGAAAATATAAGTGGAAAAAGGGAAAAAAGCAGAAGTTAATAAAAAGCACAACAACAAATGCTCAAAAAAGAAAAATAATCTCCTTGAAAAGAATAATGCAATATTAAAGTACAGGCAAGATCAATCAAGAAAATAACATCAAAGGCACATGTAAATAATATTAGGAAAAAAATGGGGCAATAACTAAAAATAGAGTAGAGATTTTTAAAAAGCTGCAAGAGATTATGGTAAATAACTATAAATTGGAAACTTAGATGGAGAGGACCGTTTCACAAGTGTTAAGTTTCTAAGATTGAATCAAGAAGAAATAGAAACCAGAGTATATTAATAACAATCAAACAATCTATTAGGTATCATAATCGAAGTTTTAAGAACGTGTTTTGCCAGATTTTCAGAAAAGAGATAATCTCTCTCTAATTAAATTTTGTCTGATAGAAAATATAAACAAAGGTGAACAAAATACAAGGAGGTCATTGGTTCAGTGCTCTAAAGATAATTTTCTTTGTTCCTTTTTTTCTCTGATGTTCGGTGCTTCAAAGCTGTAGGAAAAAAATAGCAACAAATTGTTAATAAAGTGACTCACCACCTGCGCTATGAATTCCGGAAGTAAGTCCCCATTATAAACCCTTGCTATGTGATCCAGATCTAAAGACGCAATCCTTCCATTCCATAATCTCCATCTTTCAGAATGAAGGACTTGCCCTTTCCACAGGATTCTCTCTAAAAAAAGAAGGGTGCCTCACTCTGTAGAATCAGAAACCTGATACCAAAGGTCATTTCTCAAGCATGAATTCCTAATCTTAACCATAAGCTCCCTCCCCATATTTGATAAAGAAAATAGATGCCACCATCACTAATTAGTTGTGACCACCCACCGTTCAACTTCCAGTAGCATACATGAAAATATCCAAAAACATTCTCTATCCCTACTTCCTCAAAGGCTGATGCACGTCCAGGTTAATTGCATTACAATGCCCATTATGTTTATTCAACATCTCTAACGTCTTTCCTTCTTGTGAGCCTTTTCCTCACCCTCCACCAAGATTAAAAATAAAACAAACATCAAAACACTTGTATTAGTTTTCCATTGCTACATAACAAATTACTACAAATTCAGCAGCTTAAAATGAACACAAAAGACTAAGATCAAGCTGTTGGCCAGGACTGCTATCTCATCTGAGGCTCAGAGTTCTCTTCCAAGCATATTCAGGTTGTTGGCAACATCTAGTTCTTTAGGGTTGTAGGACTCAGGTTCATGTTTTCTTGCTGGCTGATGACTAGGGGCTGTTCCTAAAGTCTGCCTCCAGCTCCTTGCTATGTGACCTCCCATAAATAGCTAACAAAATGGGTGTTGGGTTTCTTCCAGGCTATTTGGAGCATATCTCTCTAAGTTCCCCCTCTGAGATCAGCTACAGAAATTCTGCTTTCAAAAAGCTTACCTGGTTAGGTCAGACTCATCCAAAATAATCTCCCTTTTGCTGTATAAGATATCATAAACAAAAGAGTGACATATTGTATTGACAGATTCTCTTCATATTTAAATAAGAGAGAATTACACAGAGGGTGAGGCTCGCTGGGAGCTGTCTTGGAGTTTTACCTTCCATAACACCCAAATCAAATCCAAATAAACAAAAAAGTCTTTCTATCTCCCTCTCTTATTTCCCTTTACAACGAAATGTGAGCTAATACTTAGATTTACTGCTTTCTCTACTTTCTCACCTCTCTTTCCAAAATTTATTTATTTATTTATTTTAAATATTTTATTTATTTACTTGATAGAGTGAGGGCTAGCACAAGAGAGAACATGAAGGGGGGAGGGAAAGAAACAGAAGGAGAAGCAGACTCCCTGCGGAGCAGGGAGGGAGCCCGATGCAGGGCTCCTTCCCAGGACCCCAGGTTTATGACCTGAGCTGAAGGCAGACCCTTAACCAACTGAGCCACCCGGGCGCCCCAGAATAGATTTTCTTTTAAAACTATGCCAAACCCATATACACTGTTGTCCACTAGCCATCTTCATTCAGAACATCTCCCAAATGGCATGTCCCAATATGAACTCATTATATCTTCTCTCTTTCACTTCTTTTATTGTCCTAATATAATTAGTCGCCCAGTCAACTATCTGAGCTGAAGGCAGACACTTAACGACTGAGCCACCCAGGCGCCCCAGAGTAAACATGCTTATTAACACAACTTCTAAACCCCATTCTACTCCCCACCCAGATAAGTAATTTGAGAAAAAAAAAATATTGATTTCAATTGTTCTTTTGTATTTTTCAGGTAAACCTTTATCATGGTAATATTCCTGCCCCCCCGGCCCTTGATGTTTTTCCCAAAACTCTATCCTCCCACCCCTAAGCCATATTTTGTTTCAAAATATTCTTTTACATGATCTTGTTCGATTTAGCAACGCTGCCCCTCCCGTGTTACTGCTCCACAGCCTTCCCCATGCCCAACCCCAATCCCTTTCCTTGATCTTGTAGCAATCATTATCATCCTGCTCACTATAATTAGATTGTTCTGTGAGAGGCAGTGATTAATCCTCAGGGAACCAGGTGTCTTCCTAAAGGTAGGATGGTGGCTCACTTGGGCAAATTTCCTCGAACTAAGAAGCAACATTAAAGGCTATGAGATATTTTGGATCTCAGTTCTGCCAGGTGTCTCCCAGACTCTAACACAGTGCTTTTTCAAGACTTAACCCTCATTAACTTCAGACTTCCGGATATGGATATCTGTATCTTAAAATCATATATTGGCTAGAGTTTGGGAATTTTAAAGTTATTAAAAAGTTAACCCAACCTTGTTTGTGTACAACTGTAGCCCTCTCTTGGGCATGTCATTTACACAGTAGAAATAGTTTTTTGATAAGACAACTCTGGTTTGACAAACTACTAAACATTGCTGGATAATGTTTTAAAAACCCTTAGGCCACCAGCCGGCTTAAAATGGGTTTGTGTCTCATATCTTTGCTTTCAAAGTCCTGCAGTGACTTTATATATATTTTTCTGCTAATTTAGATATCATTGAGCTGGAGACTCCATAGTGAAAACCTTTAATAATCTTGAAGAAAAATACAGTTTCATACACTAGAAAAGCCTTTTTCTCTTACTTTCTCTGCACATTAAATCTAAAAAATTAATCTCAACTGTTTACTAAAATCTCTAAATAGAAGATTGTTTTTGGCGTTTGCTTCTGGAATAAAATTGCAAAATGATCTGAAATACTTTAAAAGTATTCGATGTTTCAAACTGTTTCTAACATGACACAATTTAAACTTCAAAGAAATGGTGATTTATTCAATAAAACAAGTTGTATGGTTCTGAATGATGGCTCAAAGGACCTTTGCAGGCCCATGCTTTCCCTTAAATCATGGATGGTCTTATCTCAATTTGAGAGCTTGAATAATTTTTTTTTCCTTTTTGTAGCCTTAGTCGCTTCAGTTTGTATATTGTATTTCTTAAGAGGTGACTAAAAGATTGTCTTTAAAAATTGTCAATATATCAACACTGATATGTGATATGTAGAATTGTCTATTGAAATGGAGATAATAACCATAGTTTTTCTGACAATCAGCACAGGTTTGAAAGAAATATCTGAAACAATTTTCTAAATGGAAACTTTAATCAGAAAGAAAAATAGTCTGTGGGAACACATACTTTTTCAAATATTAAAAAAATATTGTTTTACTATATATTGTAATGTGGCTCGAATGAATTTCTTAGATTACTAGATTTAAAGGATAATTTTCTTCAAAAGCATCATTAGAATGATTTACCAAGCCTTTGCTTATGAAAGACACTGAAACTAGACAAAGTTAGTTAGAAAGATAATCCCTGAACACGAAAATTAAATCAATGATCCATATTGGGGTGCCTGGGTGACTCAGTCAGTTAAGTGTCCGACTCAATTTCAGCTCAGGTCATGATCTCAGGGTTGCGAGATCGAGCCCTGCATTGGGCTCGGCACTGAGCTTAGCGCCTGCTTAGGATTCTCTCTCCTTCTCTCTGCCCCTCCTCACTCAAGACCTCTCACTCTCTAAAAAAAAAAAAAAAAGAATTAATGATCCACAAAAAGTTCTCAGGCTGATATAAATAATCATTAAGATATATTGAGCACATACTATATGACAGGCACTGTTCTTTGTATTTATTTATTACTGTATACTATTATATGTAAAAATCTCATTTTTCAGATGAGGAAATGAGGCACAGGGATGTGTGCCTTGTCTAAATCTATTGTCTAAAGTCATATCATTAGTAAATGAAACAGTTAGGATTCAGACTCAGAGTCCATGATCTTAACCATTATGGTATACAAACTTCATAGAAGCAAGTGACTTGATTGAACTCTGTTAATATTTTTAAGTTATTAGCTTTAAAGAGAACACCTAATATGGGTATATAAGGAGAAATAGAAACTGGCAGCAGAAAGCCAGAAAAGAGAAAGGGTAACTGTGTTTTTTCTTGTTGAGGATTCACAAGAGTCTGGGAAAAAGTTATATTAGTATTTTAAAACCAATAACTTATAAAACCATACGAAAACGTGCATTTATTTTAATTTGACAGTGATGTTTTGCCACCTATTTTAAATATAACCTTTATATTTCATTTATACCAAATTTACTATAGATGTATAATAAATTTGTAGATATATAAATATCTATATATATCTATTTCCATCAGGAAAACTTTTGATCTTTCTAAAATGAGTTATTTCATACCTCTAAGGACACTTTTTAGGGGTGCCTGGGTGGCTCATTCGGTTAAGTGTCTGACTCTTGGTTTTGGCTCAGTTCATCATCTCATGGGTTGTGAGTTGGAGCTGCACGGGGGCTCTGCACTCAGAGGGGAGTCTGCTTGAAGATCCTCTCCCTCTGCCCTTGACCCCATTTCCATGTTCTCTCTCTCTCTCTCTCTCTCTCTCTCAAACAAATAAATAAATCTTTTAAAAAAAGAACATTTAAAAAAATTATGTTAGCTACAAATGTATTGATCCAAAAGGGCACCTGCCTCCCAATATTTATAGCAGTAATGTCCACAATAGCTAAACTGTGGAAATAGCCAAGATGTCTATCGACAAATGAATGCATAAAGAAGATGTGGTTCATATATACAATGAAACATTACTCAGCCATCAGAAAGGATGAATGCTTACCATTTACATCGATGTGGTTGGAACTGGAGGGGATATTATGCTGAGTGAAATAAGTCAATCAGAGAAAGACAATTATCATACAGTTTCACTCATATGTGGAATATAAGAAACAGTGCAGAGGCTCATAGGGGAAGGGAGGGAAAACTGAATGAATGGGAAGTCATCAGAGAGGGAGGAAAATCCATGAGGGACTCGTAACTCTAGGAAACAAACTGAGGGTTGCTGGAGGGGAGATGGGTGGGGGGATGAGGTAACTGGGCGATGGGCATTAAGGAGGGCACGTGATGTGAGGAGCACCGGGTGTCATACGCAACTAATGAATTATCGAACACTACATCTGAAACTAATGATGTACTATATGTTGGCTAATTGAATTTAAATTAAAAAAATTTGTTATTTTTCTATTATTTTGTGAACAATAACATCAAAGTCTTACAGGGCTTTAATGGAATAAAAATAAAATTAAGCTACTAGCCAGACAAAGGGCTTGTATAAATTAGGTCACTATCATGCAAAGAAGACCAGAAAGCAGTTTTTCCAAGAACAAAAACTTTCCTCTTTCCTATGGTATGACTCAGACTCTGAGCTATAAATAGAGACACATAGAGAGAGGTTGAGATTGCTGATAGTAACTGACAACTCTGCTGGCTATGAATATTGAACTAAACTAATAACCAATCGATTGGTAGCTTATAAGGCTTGCAAAATTCTTTTTAAATGACCTTCACGGATTTTAGTTAAGTTTATTACTCAATTTGTGACAAGTCATTATAGTATTTCTGTGCATGTGTGTATACATATATGCAGGCAATTATTTTATAGCTATAGTATATGTATGTTCAATTTTAGTTGACCACAAAGCACCTTCGGAGGTAGGAGGAACAGAAATAAGTGTGTGTTATATATATATTTATATATTATTTCTGTCATATATATGTATATTATATATTATATAATATACATATATATAAAATAAGAGTTTTTAGGATACCAAGAATTATTCTTGGTTGGTAACAGATAACCCAGAGATATTTTATTTGTTCTCTCTATAATGGAATTACCCACTTACATGCTTTACTAATATTCATTTACCCTAATCCCATACATTTTTCTAGGACAGAAAAATTAGATTTATTAAGCACATTTTAATATATTTAATAATTCAAAAAGCATAATAAAATAACTTAAATATTTTACCATATGATAATTCTGGAATATTTTCCACAAAATGCATCTTCAAATATAAGTTAGACCTAAGGAACAATTAAATATGTGTTTTTTAATATGTACAATAGTAGAACCAATTGTTCATTTGCTCTAGAAATAAAAGCAACTCGAACATGGACAATTACAGCTGAAGAATCTTAGAAAATCTTTTATTTCCAGTCTTCTGGTTTTTTCACCTTTTACTTTTTGAGTTGGTAACAGAAGTGAATTGGTTGTCATGTCATTTCTGCCTTTTTTTTTTTTTTACTGAGAAATATTAAGAGGCAATGAATTTTTTTTGTCAAAATGCTTTCTTGTCATTGTTTATATATATGCAAATCATTCTACCAATTCTAGAATGACCCAGGATTCGATTTTGCCAAGTGATGAAGGACTGAAACAAACCCCAAATTTAACTTGTTCTCATTACCCTGGAATGGCCCTTCACCATTTACTCTTTTCTGAAATTTCCCTAGCCCCTTCCCCCAACAAAATACTAACAACTACTTTGTTGCAATTTTTTAAAAATCTAAAGCAAGTAATTTCAAAATGGTCTTTAAAAAATAGTGTTACTGTTATGGCGTTTTATTCTAGAGTAACTTTATTTATGTCTGCAAATTCAACTAATGATTCCTGCCCTAATGAGCCATTGACTGCAAAGATCCGTTTTCACCAGATGGGGATGTTGCATCAGGAAAGAGCATGCCTGTAGCATAAAACAAAGATTCTACTACAACTAAGAAGGTACAGAGGGCAAAACCATCTGTTTTCAAGGTTTGAACATGAAATTAATGCTTAAAAATATTTTGAAAATATTTAATTGTGGTGCTAATGTAGATGATTCACATTTCTTAGATAATTGCAAGTTGCACTTGATTTATTATTTGTTTTTTTGTATCTTGTTAGCAAAAATGATTTTGTTATCAACTACCCTTTCTGCATCCAGGTAAAGATTTACAAAAATCTAAATAAACGATATTTTAAAGAGGAAGATGAAATGTGTTGGATTCTTTTTAAATCTCTTGAGATAGAACTGTAGGTCAGTCTTATGTTACCATTTCACATTTTGCTTCCATTCCAATTTATATTTCCTTGTTCTTAGAGAAAATACTGTATCCTTCGGGTCTTTATGTGGATAACTCTTCACAAATACATTTAGTAAATATTGGTACATTTTTGTTTATATTACATTTTAACTACTATTTTTTATCACATTTTTAAAGAAAAATAAGTGTGGTTGACAAATATCAATGAAGTTGTATAACATGCTTTATTGTATGTGTCTGAGGTGAACGGTGAATATTTAGGGCTGTAGAAAAACAAGTTTTTCAGGAGAACTTCAGTTTGAGGAATTCTTTGAGGTGATTAGCTTAAAAATACCTGAGAATGAGAACATATGAATATATACATAAAAGGGCTCTTTTTCCCTACTAATTTTCTCCCTATATTGTTTCAAGTGAGCAGAAAATAAATGTATAGGATACAGAGTTCACTCAGAAATTATTTATTGGGCATAAATAAGCTATAAATATTATAACTTTATTATTTTGTGTTTCAAATCAGGGAATAAAGAAATTCTTCAAATCTAATGCCTTACTTTTCAGGTTGCTTTGTCACATTTCTACACCTATTGGATCTAAGAAATAAAATAATAGCAATAAGATAATAATAAGAAGGAGGAGGAGGGAGGTTGGAGGAGAAGGAGAAGAAGAATTCTAAATCCTCCAATTCCACCTCCCATGTATCTGGGGCTGTTACTTCTAGGAATTTCAAAGAAACAGCTCCATGAACTTCCACAAGTCTGTCCACTATGGTTATCATACATTTTTCATCTTGTTGTGGTTCCTATTTATCCAATTCCATGGTCTGAAAACTGTCATCAACTTTTCCTGATGAAACTAGAAATGACCATGCAGAAGGATACATATTTTGTTCAGTTCCCCCCGATTTAAAATATTAATTAAATATTCTTTGAAAAATTACAAATCGGAAAATTCCACATTAAAAATATGTATGTTTAGGGGCGCCTGGGTGGCTCAGTCATTAAGTGTCTGCCTTCGGCTCAGGTCATGATCCCGGGGTCCTGAGATCGAGCCCCGCATCGGGCTCCGTGCTCCCCGGGAAGCCTGCTTCTCCCTCTCCCACTCCCCCTGCTTGTGTTCCCTCTCTCACTGTGTCTCTCTCTGTCAAATAAATAAAATCTTTAAAAAAAATATGTATATTTAGCATAATAGGTCCCAGCTCGCAGGAATAGCACCTACTTATGGTTGGTCTAAGGACACAATGAAATAATTATTAACAATAACAATAGCTAGTATGTATTGAGTGCCTACTGTGTGTCCAGCACTGACCATATATTACTGAATCTAATCAACATAAAGTATTTAGCACAGTGTGTAGCACAAAATCAGCATTGAAAAAATATTAGCCATTATTGTCATTCCTAATTTCCACAAATTCTATGTGAGGTATATATTATTATCCTTATTTCCTAGATGAGAAAATTGAAGCTAAGAACAAATAGCTGGCTCAACAAATATTGCCAATTTTTACTTTACAATGGCTAATCTTTGTAATTACCTCACAAGGTAGCTCTCATTCCCATTTTGCAAATAAAAACTCTGTGGTTCAAAGAAAGTAACTTATAAGTTAAGACCTTGGATGTGAACCTGATTTTGGGTCTAAAGCTCCTACTGGCCCACTCCACTTCACCTCCTGGTTAAATTCCACCTGCTCTGTGTGCAGTCATTCACTCTGCCCTTTCCTGTTCATGAGTTATAGAGAAGTTCCTTTAGACAATGAGTAGTAGGGAGTATGCATGTGTTTTCGGTGGGAAGGGTTAGAGCAAGCTTACTATTAACACGGGTAGCACCCGATTTACGGCAATGTTCACAACGTCTTATTATGTGCCAACTACTAAGTTCTTCACATAAACTACCAATTTAATTTTTAAAATCGCCCTATGAAGTAAATATTGCTATTGCCCCATTTACAGAAAGAGGACACTGGCATTTCTCTGACTTAACTGGTCAGGTTGCCCAACTAATAAGAGACGGAATCAGGACCCGAACCAAAGAGCATGCATTCAGTTACTCGGCGTTTATTGAACACCTCATTGGTGCACATTCCTCCATCCTAGAGTTTGAGGGGATTATAAAAATAGTTTATAGCCTAGAGTGGTTGGAATTCCAAGAGTACATATTATGGTTTTGTTTTGTTTTAAAATATATTAAAAGGGAGGACGACTGGGTGGTTGAGTCGGTTAAGCGTCTGCCTTGGCTCAGGTCATGATCCCGGGGTCTTGGGATCGAGCCCCGCATCCGGCTTCCTGCTCAGCAGGGGAGCCTGCCTCTCCCTCTCCCTCTCCCCCTGCCTCTGCCCCTGCTCCTGTGCTCTCTTTCTTGCTCACTCTCTCAAATAAATAAATAAAATCTTAAAAAAAAATATTGGAAGGTATTATATGAAGGATCTTAGGGAGATTAACCTGGCGGTAAGTGGAAGAATGAGCGGAGCAAGGAGAGACTGGGGTGGGCGGTACCAAGCAGGAAGCTGTTGCAGGGGTTCAGGAATATGCTAAGAAGGGTCTTGGGAGTAAAAACAAGGAGTGTTGGCACTACAGTTGTTTATACACGAAAAATTGATTCTCTTCAAAGCAGAAGGATATGTATATGTAGTGTCGACAGAAATTACTGCTTTGGAATACCTCTAAAGGTAAAAGCAGTCATTTTACAATCACATATAAGCAAAGGTGCTTCTCATTTAATATACCACAAAACCACTTCCAAATGAGGAAATGATTTTCAAGTAACAACACAACAACATTTAGCTTATAAACATTTCTGACACACATGAACATTTAGTTCAAATCTCTTCATTCTACTTTCAACTTAATATTTGTGTATTGAGCATTTTCTCTGTGCCATGTACTAGAGTTTTCAATCATACAAAATTAAGTGTACCTGAAACAATCCCAGCCAATGAAAAAGATGGATAAGAAGGAGAATGTAGTTTCTTGAAATCCTTACCACACTTCCATTTTTTTCCCAGTTCAGAATGGGTACATTCTTACATTGCTCCTATCCTCTTGGAAATTATGTGTAATCGTATTTCTGTGAAACAAACAGAGTATACATAAATGTTTCTTAAAGAAATCCTGTGGTGAATCCTTTGTTGTTAATTAATCACCTTTATTGTATCTGGCTGTCAATCTAGAATTTCATGCTCTATCAGGCTTCCTTAGAGTATCACCTATATTATTATTTGCTCCAACAATTTATTAATGAGCCCTCCTTTATTTGAAGGCAGAGACCAATACCAAAATTACAAAATTTTGTAAATTACAAAATTAGAAAAATTTGCAGGAAATAAGGTTTTTATTTTTCCTAATCCAGATGAAAAAAATTTGAGCTATGTAGCATTTCAGTGTCAGTAATCATTAAGGTATTTTTAAAATATATTTTATCCCACAGGGAAGGTGCCAAATCTCATTTCTCAGTTGTTTTTCAATCAGTTGTACTTGGTGTGATACAGGAAACATAAAGCAATCTGAAAAAAAATACTTTGAGTTAAATTTGATTCACAGAATCTGATGCTTGTTTGAAAAATGCCTATTTTCTTTTATGTCTGTTTTGCTCCCAGTTGAAATGCTGAGGTAGAGATGAGCACAGATAGCTATAGATTTTTCTAACACAAAAACTGAAGAAGAGACTCAAATCAGGATCTTGTTATGAGGAGTTAAGAAAATCAGATTGTGCCAAGGCCCCAGATGTGTGTGTGTTTGTACACAAAGAGGAAGCCACGTTCTTTGGTTACTCCCATGAGCTACCTGCTGTAGGGCGCGATCTAGTGATGAGTGCTTACTTAATTGTAATAAACCAGTCAGCTCTTTCTTGGATAGCAAATGAAAACCCAGAAAATTTTGCTATGTCACAGCTATTTAAAAATTTTAAAAAGGCTCTGATATTCATATTTTGCATATCAAACACTAGCCTTATGTAAAGCTCTGATCTCTAATGTTTGGGGATTTTAGTAGAATGGGCAAAATATGGACCAGCTAGAGAAAATTTTAATGATGTATAAATAAGATCAAAATATTGCATAACAGATTCTGATTGCCTGTCTCTTATTCCTTATTTTTATTTTTTCATCCTGTTTTATAACACGTTAGAATATTAATAATAAATATATGTGAACATAAACTATTTATGCCATTGCTATGGCCAGAGGACTGGTTGATATTTAAATAAAGAAAAAAGAATCAGCAAATAAGATAACTGGTTTCCTGTTTACACAGATAATATAAAATTGAGTTATTCATTAATTAAAAGGCTTATAATTAATTGCAGTCATTATTAATTGGAATTAACTATAGTCTTTACATTCTCTGAAAGAATGACTTTCCACAAGCGTATCTGAACTTGAGATATTTTGCATTTTATATCAGGAATCTGAAGTATGATAATAAAAGTCTATTCATGTCTTCAATAAATATATGCCATCTCTCTTAAGCTAAAACATTTTTAGCCCTAACCATTTACAGATGTGATGAACATGCATTATTTGTACTGTTTTATTGATGTCATTTTTATTATGACATCAATTATTATTGGAATCTTTAATTGATTTCTAGCCCAAATGTTACCACAATCACTATAGTGTTAGTGTAAGTGTGAAGTTACTTTTAGAACTTCAGAACTTTTAGGTTTGATGGGAGGTTGACTACCGAGATGAATTTCAGAGGGAGTAAGCTAGAGGACGAAGAGAGATTTTGCAGGGACTTTAAGGAAAATGACTTGGAATTAGCAACAGCAACCATGTCTTTGGGGAAATATTTCTTGTGGACATCATAGTGGACCCATTTGAAAACAACAAAGTTTGGTTGTTGATGAAAGGAGATGGGAAGGTATGTTAACATGACCTACTTCAAATAACTGAATGGGAGAGTGACAGAAAGAAAAGTGTGGGGGCCCCTGGGTGGCTCAGTCATTAAGCATCCCTTTTCGGCTCAGGTCATGATCTCTCTGTCCTGGAATCGAGCCCTGCATCGGGCTCCCTGCTCAGTGGGGAGCCTGCTTCTCCCTCTCCCACTCCTCCTGCTTGTGTTCCCTCTCTCACTGTATCTCTCTCTGTCAAAAAATAAATAAAATTAAAAAAAGAAAAAAGAAAAGTATAATCCAGTGAAAGCTGGAAGACAGAAGGAAAATTTGGAGAAAAATTCTTTAAAAAAAGTTTTCTGAGTTCAACTTGCCATAATTTTGTCTTCACAGCCTCTAATATAAATCTACTTACTGTACAGGAGTGCAACATCTACGGGAAAAAGATGTTAGTATTGCCAACAGAGTTAAGGTCAGTTCTATGGAGTGTGATAGCACCACAGTAGGAGTCAGGAGTGGGTCCCCAGCCTGAGTCTATGACCATGTGACTGCATGACTTGACAAAGGTCACTTAAACTCTAGAATTCAGTGTCTACCTTTGTTCAATGAATGTGGTGCATTAAACATTTCTAAGATTGGATGATATTCCAGGTTACAGACTTGATCACCAAATCGGGATTTAGTGGAAATTTTTAGAAACGTGGCAGAGAAGGTACTTTTACTTTTCTTAACTAGAATGAGACTTACCTCTACTCTTATCTTGCTGAGAACACCTAAGTGCTAGCTGAACTGACATGCAAGATAAGATTGTGTCACCATTCTGACTGGGACATCTTCAGGAGTGTCACTGACAATGCACCGACGATGCTCAATTTAGGAACAAGCATAGAGTTTTGACTTTTTACAGCAAGTCATGCAGTGCAGTTTGTCTCCCATATGGAGAGTGTATTATTAAAAGTATAGCTTTATTAGGGGAAGTGAGTTAAAGGACACTAACTTGGCAGAAAATATTGAGTGTTTGGGACACACTGTAAGTCTGAAAAAGGGGGTGGGTTAAGTTGTAGTCTTTTTTCATTTTTATTTCTTCTGCCAAATATATAAATATAAATGAACAAGTGAGCAAGTACCTAGTGAGAGCTACAAAAGATACTGTTACATTTTTTAATGAAGAATAAAGCAGAGTAACAGGAGTAGGTGTTAAGTCTGCTGTGTGAGCTACATTGAAATGGTATCAGTGCAGAGAAATACAGAGGGTATCAGGATTGAGGTAATCATGGTCTGATTGCAATTGCCCCTTGAACAACACAGGAGTTAGGGACGCCAACCCCCTTGTGACCTTGAAAATCCACGTATGACTTTTGAATCCCTACAAGCTCAACTACTAATAATCTACTCTTGACTGGAAGCATTAGTGATAACATAAACAGTCAATTAACACATATTTTGTATGTTATATGTATTATATGCTGTATTCTAACAATAAAGTAAGCTGAGGAAAGGAAATGTTATTAAGAAAATCATAAGAGAAAAGACATTTACGGTACTGTCCTGTATTGGTTGAAAAAAATCCATGTATAAGTGGACCCATCCAGTCTAAACCTATGTTGTTGAAGGGTCAACTGTACCAATCTTTAAATTAATAAGTGCTCATAGAAAGGCTGAGTTAACTCAAGGGAAGACAGTAAATGAGGTTCTTTGAATCAACAATAGTTTATATTTTGCTGTGATAGAACCATATCTCCCACCCACAATCTGAATTTCCCTCAGAATAAATCAAATCAAGCCCAGGTCATGGTATTATGCTGATAAGTCACAACATGATTACTGCTTATGAGTTCTGTAGCCCATTCACCTTATTGTTTACAAATATTGCAATATAGTCTTTCATGATACTCACTGGCCTTTGGGAACATAAGCTAACCACAATTTGATTTGATAAAGAGCAGGAAGTACAAGGGATTGTTACAACATGCCTGGAGCAGTGTTACTCACAGTATGCTGGCAGCATTACCATCTCCTGGGCACTTATTAGAAATGCGATTCTTGGGCCTATCCAGACCTACTGAATTAGTAGTACTAGGGGTAAGAGCCAGCAGTCTGTGTATCTGTGTCTCAGCAAGTTCTTCAGGTGATTCTGATGGGTGTTAAAGTTTAAGAACCATGACTCAGTGGTTCTTCAATTTTGGCATTCATAAAAATTATCTGAGGAGCTTTTTAAAATTCACAGGGCAATGTAATCCCAATCAAGATCCCAACAGAATTTTCTTTGTAAATTGGTCAATTAATTTTAAAATTTATGTGGAAATTCAGAGAGCCAATAACAACTATGGCAAGCTTGAAAAAAAACTCCACAAACAAAGCTGTTTTTTTTTTTTTTTACACTATAAGACATGGTAAAAGCTATAGTAATGAAGCCAGTGTGGTCAAGAGGCAAGAATAGACAAATCCAACAATAGAGAGAATCCAGAAATGGACCCACACAATGTGGTCATCTAATCTATGACAAAGTTGACACAAATAAAGCAGCAAAATTGTGTCCTTTCCAATAAATTGTGCTGGGTTAATGAATGTACATGTGGGAAAAAGGATTAATCTTTACTCTTACTTCATTCTAGGCACAAAAACCAATTTTAGCTGAATCACAAATATAAACATAAAAGAACAATAAGCTTTGAGATAAAAACAAGAAAATATTTCTATGAACTTGGTATGGGCAAAAATCTCAAAGAAATAACAATTCTGACTGTAAGAGACTATAAAAAATTACTGCATTAAAATTAACTTCTTTCATCAAAACACTACTAAGAGAATAGAAAAGCAAGCTTCATAGTAGAAGAGATTTGTAATACATAAAGCTAGCAAAAGACTTGTATCCAGAGAGTTTAAGAACTCCCTCAAATTTGGGCACCTGAGTGGCTCAGTTGGTTGAGTGTCTGACTCTTGGTTTTGGCTCCAATCATGACCTCCCAGTCATGGGATCCAGCTCTGCGTTGGGCTCTGCACTCAGCACAGAGCTCAGAATCTGCTTCGGATTCTCTCTCCCTCTCCCTCCTACTCATGTTCTCTCTCTCTCTCTCAAATAAATAAATAAATAAAATCTCAAAAAAGAACTCCCTCAAATTAATATGCAAAAAGTAGACAACCTTTTAGAAAAATGGAAAAGAGACTTTTACAGGCACTTCACAAAAGTTCATGTCCAGTTGTATAGTAAATATATGAAAGAAAAGGTACTCAACTTTCTTAGACATTGGTGAAGTACAAATAAAACCACAGTGTGACACCACAATACACCTATTTCAAAATGGCCAAAATAAAAAAGACAGAAAATACCAAGAGTTGACAGATAAGAAACAGCTGGAACTCTCTTAAAATGCTATCAACTCTACTTCTTGGTATATGTCCAATAGAAATGAAAACATTTGGTCACCAGACATAGTCCAAAATTGTCATACAGCAATGTTTGTAATATCACCAAAGTAGAAATGAACCATCAGTAATATAATATAAACAAATTTTGGTATATTCACTCACTGTGATACCATACTGCAGTGAGAAGGGGAAAAACCTCAGGGTGCCTTGGCAGCTCAGTCAGTTAAGTGTCTGCCTTTGGCTTACATCATGATCCCGGGGTCCTGGGATCGAGCCCTGAGTCGGGATCCCTGCTCAGGGGGGAGCTTCCTTCTCCCTCTCCCTCTGCCTGCTACGCCACCTCTTGTGTTCTCTCTCTCTCGTCCTCTCTTCCTCATGTGCGCTCACTCTCCCTCTCTCTCTCAAATAAACAAATAAATAAATCTTAAAAAAAAAGAAAGGGAAAAGCCTACAATTGCACACAAAACATGAATGAATTTCACAAATACAGTGCCAAAAACTAATCCATGGGAATAGAAGTTGGTGGTGGGGATATGGGATAGTGGGAGGGTACAGAAGGAGGTCTTCTAGGGGAATCTACTAATATTCTGTTTTTGACTTGGATACTTGTTACATGAGGATGTTGAATTTGTAAGATTTAATGAGGAATACAATAATGATAGGTGCACTTTCCTGTTTGTGGGAGATACTTCAATTTTTAAAAGTTTCCAAACAACAACAACAAAAAAGATCAGAGCATAGTGAAAGCTGCATTTTAAAAACACTGGTCAGAAAAAAAGATAAATAACAAATAAATAAATAAAAGCACCTGTCAGGAGGTAGTGTCAGGGAGAGATGGAGCTGGGTTGTAAAAACCACGCGAGAACGAGCTTGTAAGACTTTCTTTAGGCTAGGATGGCTACAACAGCCTTTGCCTAAGGTAGAAGCATGGGAGAGAGAGAGAAAAGCAGAATCATTCACAGGGAAAATGCTGAAGTAGAACAGAATCCCGTGACAGATATGAAGAAAGCAAAGTGCAGGTAGTGGGCAGATCACCTTCTGAGAAACTTCTGTTACAGAGATGGAAACACCAAGCAGTCAGAAGAGGAATTCCTGCAGCTCGATGGGAGAGGAGTAGGAGGTGTTTCATAGGCTGAACTTGAGTTGAGACAGGTAAGTGCTTTGCAGATGAAGGGTTTGGCACGTTGAAGGTGCCCTCCTTTTTGACTGAGTTCCTCACTGACTACTTCCAGTATAACATTTGCCAGGTTTTCTTTCTACCTCTTTGACTAGTCTTTCTCAGTCTTACTTGCTGGTGCCCCCTCTGGAATGCCCAGATCTCTGTTCTAAGTCCCCAGGCTTTATGACTTTAAATATTATCTTTGTCAACAATGTCCAAAAGTTATATCCCCAGTCCAGAATTCTGTCTCCAACTGTAGACTTACATCATGTACCTGATGTCTGTACTTGGGCATCTAATGGACATCTTAAATTCAGTAGGTCGATAAATGAGCATCTGGCCTTTCTTCCCAAAACCTCTTCCTGCAGCTTTCCCCATTTCGTAGTAAAGACAAAAATCTTGGAGTCATTGTTACGTCCTCCCTTTCTATCACATCCCATTTTTCAGCTCTTCAGGTTTTAAAAATAAACCCTGAAATCCCACTGTTTCTCATCACCTTGACTGTTACATCCCCATTTGAACTATCTTAATCTCTCACTGATGTTATTACAGGAGTCTCCTAACTGGTTTTCTCACTGTCTCTACCCAGGTCCCTCTCCCCATATTCCCTATTCAACACGGCAACCAGAATAATCCTTTTAAAATGTGAGTCAGATAATTTTTCTGATCAAAACCCCATGATTCTTCATCTATTCTGAGTAAAGCCCAAAGCCCTTGCAATGTCCTACAAAGACCCACACAGTTTGCTTCTTCCTTACCGTCTTCACCATATTTCCTACTACTCTATCCTTGTTCACTTTCTTCTGGTCACACTGGACAAGTTGATATTTCTCAAACACATCAAGAGTGCTCTTCAGAGAGTGTTGGGCAGAGCATGAACTTCTGGATAGAACACTCTTCCTCCAGATGCCCCCCTGGCCAGCTCCCTAAACTTCTTCAAGTCTTGGTTCAAATATCACCTCAATAATCATATATGAAGCTACAGTACACATCTGACAACTTCTACCACTTACCATGCTATTTTTGTCTTGTAGTACACATAATCTTCTAATATATAATTACTTATTATGTTTTTGCTTAATGTCTGTCTCACTCTCTAAAAAGTAAGTTTCATGAAGGCAAGAATTTGTGGCAGTTTTGTCTATTTATATCATTGATATCCCCCAAGTGTCTAGAAGTGAATGACTCATAGTAGATGCTCAATACAAATATAAAATTTATATTTTATGTCTACTTTTTAAATGTTTCTACTTTCCCCTGTTCCCATTAGAGTGTAAACTTCAGAATCTTTCCTTTGTTCACTCATGAATCACAGATTTCCAAAAAAGTGTCTGCCACATTATAGTTACTTGTTAAGTATTTATTGAATTAATGAGTATTAAACCACTAAGCATGGGGCAGCTCAGGTACACATGAAAAGTCATAAAAGTATTCTAGCATATGCTATGTTCTGGCCGTGCAAATAGTTGAATATTGCTGGAGAGTCACACTGAGAAAAGAGTAATAGAAAGAGGTGAGATTGGGAACAGAGTCAGGGGAGAAATCATGATAAAAATATAAGCCAGGGAACATGGAGAGGGGCAAAAGTTCTAGATTTTATCCTTGGACAGAAAATGAGAAAACATGGGAGAATTTTGTGCAAGAAAGTGACATGATCAGATTCAAATGTTAGAAATATATCTCTGACAAAAGAGAAGAGAATGAACTGGAAAAGTCTGGACTAAAAGAAGGCAACTGACAAGTGGAGAACTGTGGTCACTTTGTGATAATTAACAGCTGATAGCAATATTTGACATTTTCCACTTTACCTTCAATGGAAAATTTAATTGGGTAGGTAAAATTCTAGATGATATGAAAATATATTTATAAAAGTTGATGACATAAAAATGCTAATATATTTTTCTCTTCATCTCAGAGGACTAAAACATAGATTGAAATATCATGTTTTATCATTTTTTTAAAGATTTTTTTTATTTATTCATTTGAGACAGAGAGATACAGAGGGAGAGAGAGCATGAGCAGGAGAGAGGCAGAAGGAGAGGGAGAAGCAGGCTCCCCGCCAAGCCTGGAGCCAGACGTGGGACTCGATCCCAGGACCTTGAGATCATGACCTGAGCCGAAGGCAGATGCTTAACCATCTGAGCCACCCAGGCTCCCCAGTGTTTACTTTTTAAAATATGAAGCCAATGGGAGTCCTGAAAGGAAAACCATTACAATTTATCCAAGGAAAGTACTGATTTGGGGCTCCTGGGTGTCTCAGCCTGTTAAGCATCTGATTCTTGATTTCTGCTCAGGTCATGATCTCAGGGCCGTGTCGGACTCCCTGCTCAGCAGGGAGTCTGCTTGTCTCCCCTCTTTTCTGCCCCTCTCCCTGCTCATGCGCATTCTCTCTCTCTTTCTAAAATAAATAAGTCTTAAAAAAAAAAAACTACTGAGTCTTTAATGTTGGAGTTCTTCCTTAATGATCTTTTATAATCATCTTCACATTTCCATCACTTCTTCCTAAGCAGTTGCATTTAACCTTAATTGTTATCAGAAATGAGCAATTGAAACGTTTTTGCCTCCATGCAAGATCTCGCCTCCAGATTCATATACAGAAATACATATACAAATACTTGACATACCCACTTGTATGACTCAAAAGTACCTGTGTGTCAAATTCAACATAACCAAATTGAACTAATTATTCTATCTCCAAATCTAATCCCCTTTCATGAGTTCCTTTCTTGGTGAATGGCTCCACCAAACCTGCAGAAATAGGAACATCATCCTTGACCTTCCCACTTTCTTACCTATTTTTTCCAACAGCAAATATTATCAAATTATCACCTAAAATGTTTCTCAAATCTTCATACTTGCCTCCATCACCATCACTATCACCACTCTATAGTTCAAAGTTATCATCACCCTTTGCTTCAATCAGTCCACTGGCTTCCTAACTAGTTTTCTCTCAGACAGTCTTGCCCCTTCCCCCATCTCAATTTATTCTTCCCACTCAAGCAAAAATAATGTATTCAATATGCAAATCTGATTCTATCAAACACATGCTTAAAATTCTTCAAAGGCTTCTGATTGATTTTAGGATTAAGACCAAAGTCCTTTATGAGGTCGGCATTATCTGGCTCCTCCTACTGGCCCATTTCTTGTGCATAAAAGTGTCATTCATCTCATCCTCCTGTCACATGGCTTTTGTACTTTCTTCTCCTTCCACCTGACATCCTTCCATTCACCCCCATTTTCTCCTGGATAATGACTACTCATCTTTGGATCTCAGCCCAACTCTCAGTTCCTCCGGGAAGCCTACCTGATTCTTCAGAACATGCCAGATCTTTTACATGCCTTTTCCTTAAGGCCCTGAGCACAGTATAATGTACATTTTCCCCGTTTGATTATGTTGGTCAACGTCTGTGCCCCTAGATTGCAGTCTCCACAAAGACAGGGAGTATCTGTACACAGCACCGTATCCCAAGTACCTAGAACAGAGCCTAGAAAATCTTCCCCTCCATATATATTTGATGATGAAAGAACCGTTTGGGGAAAGCTGACTTTATAATGAATGGCAGTGAAAAGCAAGAGAATGTCATCAGCTCACTTGGCCTCATGGATGTCCGACAAAATAAGGCAAAAAAGAAATCTAGTTTAGAGCATAGAACATCAAAATTGACCTCCTGGGAGTTTGCCTGGGCTGCCTTTGATTCTCAGTTTAGTGTCAGTCCTACCTAGTACAGCATTCAAAAGAGGCTTCAGTTGAATTCTGAAAATTAGATACCGAATCACTGGCTTAGAAGAATTTGGGCTTAAATTAAACAATAGCTGAGTTATAAGTTTTAATCGTTTTTCTTACTTTAGAATATCATCTGACATATATAATAACTACATTAAAAAAGATCTCACTATCATAAGGTAAAGGACCAAGGAACCTAGAGAAGCTGATTCTGAGACTTTTTCACACTTCTGGAACACTTGTTTGCAGAAAGCTGAATGTTGATAACAGCTTAATAGATCAGGCAGCTACACAAGAACCTAGCACAGGCGGTATGTATTAAGATCTGCTTTGGGGGTGCTGAAGGGTTTTCTCTTTTTTGAAATGTGAGATCTAATATAATTTGGTTTTTTGCCTCTTGCCACTGTTCTCACTCCACACTTGCCGTTTTACATATGATTATTGAGTTGACCTGAAAGGCTTTTAGGTTGGGAGGTGCAAGGTCAGTGTCCCGGCCACCTCCCAATCTCCGTCTGCACCTACCTCAGACATGTCTTTGTACTATCCCTGCTGGACACTGCACCTTTCCGTAATTATAAATGTCTGTTTTCAGTCACTTCAAAGCTTTCCCAGCACTGGGAGTCCTCCTTCAAAGCCTCTGCATTGCTGAGGAACTTCTGTCATTGACAGGAGGTCCTGCTTTGAAGTTTTTCATGCCATTTATTGATTTCCCCCCTTTAAAGATGTTCAGATTAGAAAATGCTTCACCCCCTTTGAAAATGTGCATATTTTCATGATGCGGAAGGGTTAATCCTTTGAAGATATTTACATTTTATAGCAGTGTCCTTATATGAAGAAATTTGACATCAAATATGCCACATGCTTTGTGGCGCTTTCCTTTTCTCTGCTGGATCCTTCAAGATCAAGATCTTCCCAATTTAGTGTGTTGTTGGTTTTTATATTATGCATTTGTTCCTTTTTAATGCAATGCTGAAGGAACTCAATAAATGTGCTAAAATGAAAGAGCTTGCATAATTTAGAAAAGGCTTTTATGTCAGTTGTTTATAGACATCTTCTCAAAGTTGGGGCACTTTTAATGTTTGGGAGTGTGTACAAAGTTTCCTTGATCTCCTGACCATCTGCAGTGTCCTAATACTATACATAACCACCAACAAAGGTTAGCTTTGAAAATTAGCTCTATGTTACCTACGAAGTGCACATTTCATTCATATTTTCTTTTATGTGTATGCACTTAAGCCTCAGTTTCCTAATATTTTTAAAAAAAGAGCATAGGGATACCATGAGGATTAAACTAAATCTTCACACTATAAAGAGTACTTCACACAGTTTGTCAGCTACGTCTATGGCAATTAAATGGCCAAATTCAATTAAACCAATATTGGATAACAGCCTATGTAATGTTTCAGGCATTCGCTTCAGGACTGTCCCTGCTGATCAGAAGTATACTACCTTTCCCTCTAATTAGCTGATTTCAGCAATTCTGTCACTCGGAATTTCTGTCATTTGGCATAGACTTCGATTACTGTTGGAATAAAGTACTACTGGGAGAGTTAATACTTTAAGTCCTTGGTGTAAATGAAGATTCTGAATGTGTGTCATGGTGATGGGAAGAAACGAGAAAAAGAGGAAACTGTGCTCAAGAGGAGAAAAAGAAATGGGGAAATTGAGGGATGAAAGGGGTCAAGGAAGACCAAATGTGAACTTGCACACAATTCTTTCAGGTTAAAAATAAACTTAGCACGCACACACACACACACACGCACACACACACGCGCACGCACACGCACACGCACACACACGCACACGCACACACACGCACACACACACACACACACAGCCCGTCCGTAAACCGAATTTATAGCTAAATACAATAAGCAGTGGTACAATACATTGAAGGACAGGTGCTAAATCTAGAACGCCACACACAGAAAAGGAAAACAAATATGAGCAGGATGAGTTTTGATACCTAGTGGACTTGTAAACTCATATTAAATGTAGTCCAGTTGTTAACCAGGATTCATATGTGACCTCTCTGTGCATAATAAAAAATAAAGTGGAGCTATTTAATTTCTGTGTTTGGTGTAATAAGATTGTAATCATAATGCCAGGGAAACATTTTCATTTTCCTGGATGGCAGTGATTAATTTTCATTTCTCTAGCACTCTAAACGTATTGCTTCATTCAGTAATTTAATCATTCATTTATCTAATATTTATACAGTGTCAAGGAAGTACAAATAGCCAATAAACATATGAAAAGATATGCAGCTTTACTATTCATGAGGACGGAGTAAATGTAGAGAACATGAAGTATATATTTTATCCATTGGGGGCTTAATAACACTGAGTGTTGTTAGGGGTGGGGAGGAATTAGCATTCTTATACATCGCTGATGGAGCTGTAATTCAATGTTGATTTTTGGAGGGTAATTAGGAATATCTATGAAAACGTAAATGTGTCTATCCTTCAATCTAGGAATTTTTCTTTCAGCTCTATTATGGAGAGACGTGGTAATAGAACAATAAAAAAGAGGAGAAGAGGAAAAAAAAGAAAGAGAAAATTTACCTAAATATCTAAATAACCATCAACAGAGGAATGTTTAAGTGGCTTAACAGGTAATCATTGCACACAATACTACGAGGCAATTGAGCGAAAAAGCATAACCTGTGTCTATATTCCCTGACGTGGAAAAATTTTTTCAACCATGTAGAAGGAGAAAAAAAGCAAGTTGAAGACTAATGTATACTGAGTGATGTCAGTCATAAAAAATGCACAGAGGATATATTTTGTATGTATTCTTATGTGTGTGTAAAAAGTGATGACAATGCTCACTTCTGCTCCAGGGCTGCATTTAAAGTGTTAATCACAAGGAGCCCTTAATCTATATTGATTACACATTACATGAAGAACAAATTCTTGTTTTCTTTGTGTAATTCAAAATAAAATAAATTAAATTAAATTAAATAAATATGCATTTTATAGATCATCCTCTAAACAAGTTAATATACTAGATTCTATCCCAAATATGCAACCATTGAACTTGTCTGTTAGACATTAAATGTGTATTTAATTTTGTGAAAGTTCTCCATTTGTCAAAAAATCTAATGTACTCTTACTAATTTCTTGGAAGTGCAAAAGGGATATACCTTTATGCTTTGGGATTGGGTATATCCAAATTACCCAATTACAGCACCAGAGGTACCTTGGATGCAAGGTGTCTGCCTTGGTCTACATAATCAGTGGACACAGTCAAAGAATGTGTTGAACAAGCAAAGTCTCACATATGTCTTTCTATCCAGCCAATCAGCCAACAAATTCCCCTCACTCCAGAGTTGCCTAAGGGTCTATTGGTGCCAGGGCAATAAAGGAAAAGAACGGCTTGAAAGATGGGCTTCTTGAGTACATCATTGTAGATTATCTTCCAAATTCTTCCCCATTTTCTCAAAAGGAAATATTGGAAAATAGAACAATATATGTCCTGAATTGTACATGTAACATCAAAATGTTCAGGTTTCAAAGACATTCCATGTCAACGAGTCCCCCTCCCCTTTTCTCAGTCTTTCTTATAAGAAAAAAAGGTATATTTTCTCCTCTCAAAAGAAACTCAATCCCGGACACTTACAGTTTCACTGCAAAATCAGAACCCCTGAAGTTCAAGTTGATTTTGAACATAGTACATTGCATTCCAATATACTGATTCTCTTCTGCAGTCTTATAACTAGAAAGAAAAAAAGTTACCTTGTTCATGAAAGAACAGAGTAGCTATTGATGTAAATTGTTGCAACATATTTGACCTTAATATTTGGTATACAATACGTATGTGTTTTTTTGTTAAGGTATAGTTTCTTTCAAAATTGTTCTATTTTTCACATTTGTGGGATTTCTCTTTGGATTTTAATTTTTTCCCAACACCTGAGTCTTGACCTATATTGCTAGCCAAGCTAGCTGTTTTCTGGGCTTTTTATTTTGAAAATTAAACACAATTTTCATATGGCCTGTCCTAGATTGTGATCGTTATAGCCAAATTTTATCTTATTATTTTCTCATTAGTGAATATTGTCAAAGAAATCAATAGCAGTTCTTTCTCCAAGTCATTGACCCACATTATTTTTCAGTGAATACATAGTGGACTTGGCCTTTCTGTACAATCCTCCACTGTCTCACAAGATTATTTGATTCCAAGAAAAACATCAGAATGTAAAATTCTAAGGGAAAACCTGGATTGGTTATGGCTATTTATCTTCACCGTTGGGTGTAAGAGCAATACCAGTAAATTAAATTGTCCAAAATAAAATGCCCCATTAACATTTGAGGAAAAAAAACAACAACTAAAAATGTGGTAGAACATGTGCCTCTAGATTTTTATCTGCTAATGATGTTTCTAAGATTTTAGTGTTTATAAAAACTGCACACACGTGAGTTTTTCTTTCTCTCCAAACTGAAAGTGATTCTATATCGTTAAACAACATGTGCTGCCCGTGTGAATGGTTAGTTGTTGACCTTTATTTTTTCCTGTGGAATAATGGAAAGATTTTCCTTCACATGCTGCGAGCACTTTCCAAAACTTGTTGAGCTCTCTAGACTCCAAAATATAAAATAAAACAAAATTAAGAAAACCAAAAAAATTAACAGTATCAGTTCTCAGCCCATTAATGCATATTGAGCACATAGACTGTCAGCATCTGTGATGACAGATAGATGGATATTATAGGGACTGTGTTCACCCTAACCCCCAAAGATAGTCACGTGGGGAGCCCCCATGTAGCCAGACACCTTACAGTACAAGGAAATAAGCACAAAATCACACGAGCACCAGCGACACAGAGGCAGCTTCTACAGACTTGGGACCAGTAAACGCAGAGGAATGGTTTGAGGAAATTTTCTAGAGGTTGTTATTTTCTTTCTTTGTTTCAGGTTTTTATTAAATTCCAGTTAGTTAACATATAGTGTAATATTAGTTTCAGGTGTAGAACTTGGTGATTCATCACTTCCATACACCACCTGGTGCCCATCCCAAGTGCCCTCCTTAATTCCCTGTCCCCCACTTAGCCCATCCCCCACCCACTTCCCCTCTAGCAACCCTCGGTTTGTTCTCTACAGTTAAGAGTTTGTTTTATGGTTTGTAGAGGATGTAATATTTGAACTGAATTTTTAAGTATCAGCAGGAATAAGCCATTTGAAAGGAATGGAAGAAAAGGGATTCTGAGTAAAAGAAACGATGGTATAAGTATGCTGAGACCTGAGACAGCGTGGCATTTCAGGAGAATCTCAAACATTTCAGCATGCACGGTACAAAAGTCTCAAGGAAGAATAGGCTTGGGGCTAGAGCATTACCCAAACAACAAATGTTAAGGCCTGGTGGGCGAGACAGTGCCTGAGGGCCATGCTGAAGAATCTGGCCTGAACACCATGGAGAGGTGGCCAAAGACTTTAATCATAGGTGAGATTTGGTCAGATGTATCATTTAGAAAGCTATCTTGTCATCAGAGTAAATCAATTCTTTCAGTTGCTGAAGGAAAATGTTTACGGAGTCCTGCCTTACTCTAAGTTTTCTGTCACGTCCAAGTCCAGTCCGGCAAATCTTATTGGCCTTAATCTGATGTCCAGAATCTGAGCAGTTCTCACTATGACAACCACTTCCTCGTGGTCTAAATCATAACCCCACGTAACGATCATGGCAGTTATACCCCAGCTGGTCTCTTCCCTTCTCACTTGCTCTCTTCTAATCTAATCTCTGCAGGAGCAGAATGATATTTTTAAAACCCATCAGACCACGCCATCACTTGGTTAAAAACCTTCCAAAGATTCCATTTTTCATAGAGTATAAGCCAAAATCTTTACAATTGCTTAAAGGACCTCTACTCTTCTCATTGTCTTTCCAGGTCAATCTTATATCATGTCCCAGTGTTGCCCATTCACTCTGCTCTGACCACACTGGACTCCTTGCCTCACAGTCTTTGCATATGCCATTGTTTCTCTCCTGAACATTTATTCCCACATCTGCACTTGACTTTCACTGTCACTCTATTTAGATTCTTCACTCAGAAACATTACCGTCTTGGTAGGAACAGTTTTTACTACCCTGTTTAAAATTGCAAATCAATGTCTTAAAGTTTAAAAAGTCAGGGAAAGGACTTCTTGTTTCAGCTCCAACATGGAAAGAGCTTGGAAGTCTTCCTTTCTGTTTTATTCTAAGAAAAAACTGAACATGTTGGGTAAAACTGGACCTGTCATAGAACCAAGGTTGCAGGTGAAGGGAAGGAAAATTTCTTTTCTGCCCTTGAGGTCTCCTAGCTGCACTAAAATTAAATTTACATGAAACAGATTAATAGGAGAGAACAAAACAAAGTTTGCTTACATATGCACAGAGGTCCAATATTGAAATTGAGACCCAAAGACATGACCAAGGCAGGCAGATTTTACGTGTTTCAGACAAAGAGACAATAAATCTCTAAGGAATTGATGGAACAAAAAATTTTTGACCTTGGGAGCTTCATTTAGTATAGAATTCTAAACAAAATTTGAGCTGGGGTAGTAAATTAATAAAAAGTAACACAGGTTGTTTATATAGGCTTCTGGGATCTAAATTTGCAATCTCTGGTGTTAAGGATGTCTCTTTACTTCCCACACAGGGAAGGTACCATTCACATGGGAGATTTATTTCCTGCTTTCAGGAGGACAGAGGAGAGTCTGAGTGTCCTCACATAAGCTGTCTCTCAAGTAACTTTTATTTCAAATAACCATTATGCCAAAGTGGCCCATCTTGGAGCTGCCTGTCTTTGGCCCCTACACAGGGCAAACCACCACTTTGAATTTTCAAAAGAAATTCATCCAGAAAGACACAACAGCTGCATTCTGCTTACCTGAAGCAAAAGCTGTAGGAGCCACAGACAGATAGGGATACTTATGTTGTAATTTTGACAAATTGTTAGAAGCAAAGTATGAACTAGCATGAGAGGGAGAAATTCTCGGAAGCCACAGTCTTACAACGTAATTGTAATTTCTTGGACTTTAACTCCATGAACCCCACTAGGTTCTCACTGTGATCTAAGAAAGATCCTCTTGCGGCACTGGCAGGAGGAGGGGAAGTGTCATCATTGTGAAATATGCCCAAGTGGAGATATCTCCTAGATACTGGGATCCCTAATCCGCAACTTCTTCAGTGGAGAGGTTACGACTAAAGACACTTTTCAGCAGTTAGCAGACATAGCATGACTTAATCAACCGCGTGTGAAAGGTCTTAGGGAAAATCCCTCAGAACAGATGAAGATTCATAAGCAAGTGATTTATTGAGAAAGTGCTCCTAGGACAAATCAGTATGGGAGAGGGAGAAGCAGGCCAGGGAAGGGGAAGGATCTAAGTGAGGGTACAGTTTTAGGCAAAGTACTGACTTGTGTCCCATGGGGGAGATTTGAAGCTTAAATGATACCTCAGCATTTGTCTCACCCAAAGTCAAGAAAGCCAGATGATCTTACTTCTTTGTCAGTCAGTCTTGGCTATGGGCTACCTGAGGATACACACACTGTCAGGTACTTTTGGATCTCTGTACAATAGACCAAAGTGCTTTCAATAGTCTTAGGAAAGTCTTCTGAAGAAAGATGTAAATGACAACCATAAGGAACAGAGGCCAAGGAATGAGTGCACAGAACCCATAAGAAGAAACTAAAAGAGGGTAGGGACAATGCACCCACATACTTGCCACATGGTGAGGTTTAAGATCACCCAAGGTAGTAGAATAAGCAGTGGGTCAAGGACGGAACACTGAGCCGAAGAATGAAACTAAGAATGTAGAAAGAGACCAGGAAGGGCCAAAAGGAGAAGAGATGACTCGAGCTTAACTTCTGATTAACTCCAATAAATGAAGGACATGAGAGTGTTTATTATGTGTGGAATGATCTTTGGCTAGGACCGTTTCAGAGTGATGGTTGGAACCAATACCAGATTTGCAGTGAGCTTCAGAGAAAGTGAAAAGTAAGACATTGGTGGCACCAATTGTCGAATCGTCTCTCTAAGGGGCTGCTCATGATCGGAAGAGAAATACACGGTCATAAGCGAGGTGTTGAGGGGAGAAAGAGGTGGAGGCTTCAAGATTGGGAGTGACTCCAGCATGTCTGCAAGCTGCATGAAATTGCATAGTAAAGAATTTCCTAAATATTCAATAAAACGGATTGAAACAATATTTATATATTGTCACTGCTTCCTCACTCCTGACATGCTCTTCAGCTACCTCTGATCTGACTTCCGGCATCCTTCCTGTCCTTTCCTCCTCCTTTCTTACTGTAACACCTAACAACCATCATGCTAAACCCTTTCTCAGTAAATGGACTTCTAACCTATAAATTCTCAGCACCTTATTTAAATACAAATTTCATGTGTCATTTCCTATTTTGCATGGATTTTGTAGCTATCCCTTCTGAACTGAAAGCTGCCTTAAGGCAGAAAAACATACTCTTCCATGGTTTTAACCTCTTTGGAGATTCAAGAGACTATGCATTGTTCAAAAAAGTCCTTTATTAAGTCCTTTATATATTTTTGTTGATTGAATTAAATTAATGCTAACCATACGGGGGAAAAAAAGACGTGTTTAATACAGTTTAGCTATTTCCCTAATAACAAAGACGTGGACTCTTTAAAATGATACAAAATCTTCTAGGTCTGATATTCACTTTTATTATTTGGGAGATGATATCATTCACTACACATTAATACAGTCACATATTTGGGGATTCATTGTGTTTTGTTGGATTTTTATAGTCTTTGTATTAGTTTTCTATTGCTGCTACATGAAATTACCATTAACTATGGTGGTTTAAATCAACACAAATTTCTTATCATATACTTCTATAGATCAGAAGCCAAAATCAGTCTCACTGGGCTAAAATTTAGGGTGTTGGCAGGGCTGCATTCCTTCTGGACACTCGGGAACAATCAATTCCTTGCCATTTCCAGTTTCTAGAGGCTGTCCACATTCCTTGGATCTTTGTCCTACATCACATCACCCTTTTTACCTCTGTTTTCATCATTGCATGGCCTTGTCTCTGACTCTAACCCTCCTGGCTCGTTCTTATAACAACTCTTGTGGTTACATTGGGCCACCAGAATGCTCCATTTTGAGATCCTTAACTTAATCACATCTGCAAAGTTCCTTTTGCCATACAAGACAGGTTCCAGGATTAGGACGTGGACATTTTTGAAGGGCCATTATTCATCCTGCCACAGTCTTCAGTTTTGTTTTGTTTTTGTCTTTGTTAGATCGTGGGTCTTCCTATTAAGAATTATCTGTAAAAATCATAAAATAATTTAATAAATTTACTAAAACCTGCATTGCCAAATAAGAATAATACCAACTTTATCAATGAAATAAAGTTAGGCAAATCAGCATTAATTTATTATAATACAGGTTACAAAAATGGAAGTGACAACCATTTGAGTGATATGTGAAATTTAAACATTGTTGATTCCTGGGATTGTTTAACAAAGTGTACACGATTTTTGTTTGTCCTCACATACCTCACATTTGTTTTATGTGCTTACCTATCTTTTCTTTTTGTACATTATTATTTCATAATTTTAAATATGCTTGTCCATACTCTGCAAGGATGAGATTTAAGAAATCTTAGGCTGTTAGACTGGAAAGGGAATAAGGGTTACAATCTTCTCTCTATGACCTTTTGTAATTTATAAGTCCAAATGGACTGAACAACACTGAATAATTAATTCATGCTGTGTTTAAGCCCCTATGCTTGCATGTTTTACACCCTAATTATTATGAATTCCTTCCTTGTGCAAATCTTTGATTCCCCAACCTAAATCAGGTTAATACAGACTCATATGCTCCAATTATGGTGATATCTTTCTCTTAACCTTGGCAGAAGGAGCATTATAGTAGGTCAAAAAGTATCTTTGAGTTTCATTGAGAAATTAACCCATAAGGGAATTGTGTTCATGGTTGTAGTGTTAATTAGTTTCACCATGAACATATTTTGTGGCTTATTTAACATTCAGATGCTCTCTGCATTTAAATAAAAATATATGCCCTAATATGCTAAAACCAGTCAAATGTGATTTTTATTTAATGATTTTTTTCCTGTGAATCAAGTAATTAGCACATTGAACATTTTGACTAATTAAGAAAATATAACTGTCACCACACCCCAGTGAGCCGTGCTGGTGGTGTTTCCCCAGTTATAAAGGTAGAGAACCTGAGGAGTAACAAGCGGTTTTTCACTGGATACTGAAAAGAGAAGGAAGTCAAGAAACTCCTAGAATTGAAACCTGAGATAAATAACCTTTGAAAATATTCTGTCCCAAATCCATGGGCTACAATGAAAAGGAAAGAGCAGATGGTTTGAAGAAAGACAAACCAAGGCCACTAGTCTGGTAAATACATGCTCTGCACACATTGCACATTCCTGTGTCAATATAATTACCAAGATGGTTGTGTCCTCTAGAAAGTTAAATGTTAGGTATGTGATCATCACACCACCCACTAGCCTGATCTCCCTTTAGAGGAAAATTAGATATGCCTTATAATTGTATCATGAAAACACAAATTTTCTACATGTTTGGAGTAGGTATGTACAGACTCTTTTCCACCTCCACAGAAGGAAGAAAATGAATCTTCAGATAAGTATCAAAACCTTTACTGAAGGTTTTAAAACTCTCTTTTCAGAGCTTTGTATGAACGGCTCATAATTTAAAAGAATGTCTTCTTGAAAGTTTAGAACAATTTCTATTCTTGAATCTGGTACACAAAAATGAGATTTGAATAAAAAAATGTACCACTGAGCTTCTAGTAAATTCTCATGGAATTTGGGCATGAGGAATAGTACATCCTATATTGTTTTACTCTGTGTTTCTCCTTAAAAGGAAACACTGTTGAAATTATCAATTTTCAATAGGTTTAGATGACTAGTTTTAAGTTATACTGTCACTAGCTCTGGATATAGCATTCAAATTACTCCATTTTATTTTTAATGATAACTAAAAAATCTTTCTTTTATTATTCCACTAAGATATCAATGAGATAGAAAACTTCTGTAGTATTTGATTATAATGATTTTAGTGAGTGACAGTAGTTATTGAACAAAATTATGCATCATATTCTAAATTAAAGCCAGTAATGAACTTTTGGATAAAGTATTGGACTAAGATTTTATTTCCATAGTGCTGCCAATTCAAAGGTTTTCATCAACGTGTGCTAATTAAAAAATGCTTTAAAAAAATTTCTTGGACACCTAAATATAGACAGAAAATATTTTAGTGTATTTAAGCTACTATGATATTAGCACCTTTCAAGTGCAGAATCATAAAAAATCTTTTTTTTTTTTTAATTTTATTTATTTATTCATGAGAGACAGAGAGAGGGGGAGAGAGAGAGAGAAAGAGAGGCAGAGGGAGAAGCAGGCTCCCAAGGAGCAGGGAGCCCGATGCGGGACTTGATCCCAGGACTCTGGGATCATGACCTGAGCCGAAGGCAGACGCTTAACCATCTGAGCCACCCAGGAACCCTCAAGTGCAGAATCATATAAAACAAAAACAAAGCTAAACCAAATTTTAAAATATAAAATTATAAATAAAGAAGGAAATAATCACCTTGAATCATGACACTCATATTAATGACAATATTTTGACAGACTTATTCAATACATTTTATACTAGGTAATCTGGATATTTATGAACAAATTCACAAAAATAACTGCATATTTATGATATATGGTATATATATATATGTGTTATTTCCAGTTTCTAGGATATAGACAATGCTCTGTTGAATATCCTTGTGAACGTAAGGGTTGATGCTCGTGTGATTAACTCTTGGGTGCATTTCCAGAAGTAAGATTTCTGAGTCAAAGCAAATGCACAATTTACCTCGTGATACACATTAACACACTGCCTTCCACAGATTATACAAATTAACAAATCCATCAGCAGGTATGAGAATGCCTATTACTCTCATTTAGGTTTTAAGAAACATTTTGCTCTTTTTCTATATAAGAGAAAGTAAATGACATTTCAACGTTGTTTGTATTTTCATGTATTTTGCTACTAGTAAGCTTGAAAATCTTTCCATATGCTTTTATTTTTATTTTTCTTTATGTACATTGATTATATTTAAGCCTTGACAATTGTTCTATTTGTTCTTAGAAAGGGCTTCATGTTTTTTTGTTATACTTATGAAATTTTGCCTGTATTATTTAAAAATAATTTTCTTATTTTTCTGTTTGTCAACTACCTTTAAATATTAAATCTTTGTTTTTATTCAGATGTTTTGAATTTTATGTGGTCACACTTGACAGCTCTTTATATTTCCTGATTTGAGGAACGTGATTAGAAATGGAATTTGTATTCCAAAGGTATCAGAATACTCAACCATGCTTTCTTTTTCTACTTGAAATTATCTCTTTTACTATAAAGATTTGATACAGCCATCATATATTTTGGTGAAAGGAGCTGAGTAAAGTGTTTTCTTTGCTTTCTTCCAAAATTCAGCCAACTGTTTCAGTAACATAATAAATATTCCACGTTCACAGGGAAATAAATTGTTTTACATTTGGAAACACTGAAAAAGACCATTCAGTGAAAATGGTTGATTAATTCTTGAACTTTTTGCCTTCAGGTAGCACAGATGTGATACCTAATCTTATCAGCAAGAAAATGTTAATGGTCAGTTGCTCATATTGAAAGATAGGACGTAGAGTTTGAGGTGAAATTCCCTCTTTCTCAAACTAAGAATTTTTTAAAAAGCCAGAGCCAATATCACATCCAATGCCAGATGCTCTCTGTAACAACAACTTTTTCATGAGAATCCTTGATTCCATGTTTAGTTTCCCATAGTTTCCATTAATCGGTTAACCAGGAATGTCAAACTATGCAGCTATTTCCTTCTTGTTTCTGTTAAAGTTCTTTGCAACGAAGGACCTCAATGTTTTCTGTTTCTTTCTTCCTCTTGTCCCCCTCCTACGCGTGGATTCCTATTATCCTGAGTTTGCCCATCAATAGCCTAATGTGCCATCATATGTAAAGCAGGAAAACAAACAGTAAAATACTTGAAACCTTGGGTGTCCCCTTTTTTTGTTGGCTCTACTTCTTTTCCACTGACTGTTAAAAAATAGAGCATGTTCCTTGGCCGGCTGGCCAACTGTTCTACTAAAGATCGTATATATCCCAAATATTTCATTTTCTTTCAGAAGGCACTCAGTATCAAATGAAGCCCCAAAAGAATGATATGACCTAACAACTTTGGACAAAAATATCACAGAATTTAAACTAACCTGCCTCTAAAACATTGCTGAAGGATTGTTTGATTGTCAATTTTCCATTTTAGCTGAGATTTGGAAAGATTTGAAGTGATTTTTTTTTTTACAAGCTGAATTAGTTAAGATTTAAAACAGATAATAACGAGAACATGACACACTTAGGAAGGAGGTACACTTAAAAATTCTTATGATGAACAATGAATCATGGAACACTACATCAAGAACTAATGATGTAATGTATGGTGATTAACATAACAATAAAAAATAAAAAAAATTCTTGTGATGATTCTAAAACAGCTGATGCCAAACTATTTGGGAAATTATAGCAATAGAGATGTCTGAATAGTGGTAACAGCTGAACATGCTGTAATATAGCACTCTTTGCTAAAAACAAAGAGAAATTATTAATGAAAAGTTAATCTCATTATTCTTCCTTTATTTTGTGTAAGAAATTGTTATTTGTCAACCAACATACAAAATGTGTTGTATTAGTCAACGGAGATAAAAAGCTGATTGGAAAATGGACTCTGACCCCAAGACCCCTCCCTTCTAATGCTTAAGATAATCAAGAGATAAAATACAAACCTCAGTGACAAACTCCCGTTAAGAGATTGTTTAAAAAAATCATGTTAATGAGAATCTATAGAAACAGGATCCACAAGGAGAAGGCAAACTGGACTTAACTAGTTTAGCTGATTACAGCCAAACAATGTATAGGAAAGGGGAAAATGATAATATACAGCTTACCGAAACTCAGCAGTATGCCTTCAAATTTCAACCACCTTAAATTATTTTCTAGATCTTTTTTATATGAATTTTTGATTATGCTTCTTTCTGCCAAACAATTTGCTTCTGTATTCTTACCAGGTAACCATCTGATCAAGATTTCATGACCATAATACAAAATTTCTGTTGCATCAAAAGTTAGAAAACTGTGACTGTAAGGATTCTTCATGATGATAGAGGTCAGAGGACTTTACATTTGGTGATTATTTTAAACTTTTATCAGGGTGTTTCATAAATCTAGTAGCATATTCATTTGTGATTAGTATTTCTAAAAGTATGTGGTTATTTTGATCTATCAGAGAAAAAGGAAAGACGATCTTGTGTTTTATGTGTAATAAGAGCCCTGGTAGTGAAAAACTCCATCTGAAAAATGGTAAAGTAGCATTCTCATGGCTCCTTGATTGCTTATTGCTTATTGATCACGTGATATTGAAGTGAATGTCATTACATCGAAGAGCTCTTGTAGCTAAGAACCAGCAAATACAAAACCAGTCTGTCAATCTTGCCATTGGTTAACACATAACTATAAGTTGAATATTTTTAAAATCTGTGGCATTTCCTTGCTTCTGCCACTCAGTGCTAAGAGATTAAATATCCAAATAAAACAAAAATAGACTGACCAACTTTCATAGTCTTCTATTTTTCCAAACTTGAATTTCACATCCCTGAGCTTAAATCACAAGTGTAGCACTGAAAGAAATAATAGAGAGAAATTAATTAAATGACTGTATTTCAATCACAAGATTTTTTTTTTCTGACTTTACGAACTAAAAGAGTGCGGATCGAGCAGTTTATAACTGACAGCCATGCCATGAAATTGCAATGCCGCCTTGATAATTATCCTCTTCATTATTTTTTAATATATATCAAGATAAATATAGCATTTCTTTTCACTTTTAATGGCGTGCAGTATAATAGGAAGATGAGAAGAGGCGTGTTTGTCTTACAGTGTTATAGTTAAATGCAGTGACAAAGGAAAGGGTATGACATTAATGATGCACAAGCATCAATGCTGTAATCGACATTGGTTGTATAATCGTTCTGTACAAACTAAACAAATCTACAGAGTTAAAATAAAACAAGATGCATTTTCTTCACAAAGCTGCAATGGCTGACAACTATCATTAAGAACAAAAATACAATGTAATTAGGGGTGCACAAAATGGCTTGCTTCTTGTCGCAGCTATATCAATTGTCAAATAGTTGGGGTTCAGGCAAATGCAAAATGTAATTAATATATTATTGTTTGAAAATAGACTTAGCAATTACAGAGTCGTTGGAGTTTGGTATTAGTCCAGCTCCTTAATGTATTAGCTTCATTAGATTTCCAATTCCCCTAAGTTGATTTAAGTTAAATTTAACATATGGTATGAATTTCCTCTTACTATTAATTTCCTCTTACTATTAAGTTTCCTCTTACCATTAAAGGATGAATTTCTCACTGCCTTTTGTTTCTCTTAAAGAGTAAATACTGAAAATTTGGGGACAAGATTACCAAAGGCCTATCTGAAATCTCAACATAGCTCCTGCTTGAATTCTCCTCACTTGTCTTTTACCTCGAGGCAAACTGTGGGAGCTAAAATAGCCACAGGATGTGTGATTGACGCCATTTCTTTTGAACTTGAATCAGATTTAATGATTCAGAGGCTGACTGGATTGAATGTAAATGTTGAGTTATAACTCATTTCCCAGTGACAAGATAGCAGTTTTTCATCCATATCACAAGTTTGTGTTTGGTAATTTTCTAGATGCCTGGGACATAATAAATGAAAAGGACAAATGTCTTTTCTGTACATGACTCAATTGTTTGGGAAAAGGCAAAAATTCAAGGAAGCCTTCTGTACTGTTCCTCTGACAGGAGATTTTTGAACCCCGTGGAGTGAGAAAAGCAGGTGGAGAACTGCCTCCTCATCTGCTTTGTATGTACACATTTGGAAGCAAAGCCTCTTTTCTAACTTCACTTAATCATTACAGGGTAAGGGGTCTACTGTGTAAGACCGGATGAACAGAGAACTTCAAAGATTAACAGCAATGTCCCCTTCTGAGAAAGCAGCAAGGTGCACTCTGAGAAAACAGCCCAAATTTGGAGGGCTGATGTCAACAGAGAGCCCATAGGTAACACTTCTCTGGTGGGGCTTTCGACCTTTTCGGGTCCACCACTGGGGGAGGGGAGCCACGTGCTACCAGTCACACGGGTGAGAAATTCAGGGAGCACTCAACAAATCCTGAAGGAGCTTTTTCCAGATAGAGTGAGTAGAATGTATCAGGGAATAAAGTACAATGCTTTGTCCCTGGAGCAGAAGCTAGACCAAAAAGAAAACCGTAGGAGATAAACGATTGGTGGTACCACAATCTGGATTTTATCAAATCCAGAGCAGGAACTGCAGATGTGAAGTCTCACTGTTGGGCTGAGTTTCCTCCCCCATTCCATTGCAGATCACTGACCTGGTGATGGACGCTCAAGTTTGCCAACCCTGGCAGTTATGATAGGAGAGCTATCTAACAACATTTATTTTTTCATTAAAGAGTTACAAGGGAAACCCATTCAAGTGGAGTTTTGTTAACTATCCAGCATGGGTAGAATGTTCTTTATTCAAGGACATACAAAAAGAAACAAATGTATGCATGGAAATGATTATGTAACATAAAATTAAAAGACTATCATTTTAGAAGCCAAATGGGAATGTTTATTAAGAAAATATTATGGGCAACAGAAATAGTTTTAGAAAGGTATGTTGCTTTCTTAATCAAAATATGCCTTTTGAGTGGGGAGGACAAGAGATGAAAGGCGTTTTTAATATAGCCAATTGATATGAAAAGACTTCTGGCTGTGGTAAAGAAAGAATGAAAGGTGAGTACTACTGTATTATCACAATATGAGATTTGTATTCAAAGCTGGAAAAAGCAGAACTGGTATTTCACAAAACTAAATCTTGATTTGGTAGGTAAATTTAAGAACTCTTCTAGAACGCAAAGGAAGAAGGAGAAAAGACACATTGACAGGAATACAATGGTTTAAAATAGAGTTTGAACATCAAGATACAGATAGTTGGAATTCCTAATAAATAAATACATCTGGACTAATAAAGCAGAAACAGAAATTCAGTTCTAAATTCAAGAGATTTTCCATGAAATTAAAACAAACAACTCTGGATGTATAGATTAATAGTCTTACTGACTACCAGACAGAGTTAATGAAAGGAGTCCAGAAACATGCTGGTTGGGCGCCTGGGTGGCTCAGTTGGTTAAGCGACTGCCTCCGGCTCAGGTCATGATCCTGGAGTTCCCGGATCGAGGCCCGCATCGGGAATCCCTGCTCGGCAGGGAGTCTGCTTCTCCCTCTGACCCTCCCCCCTCTCATGTGCTCTCTCTCATTCTCTCTCTCTTTCAAATAAAAATAAAATCTTTAAAAAAAAAAAAGAAACATGCTGGTCAAACTGTTAGATTTTATCAATAAATAGACTTGCATAACAAACAAGGTAAAATACAAAGGAATAAAAAAGCGTCTTGTCTTTAAAATGACCTACTGTTCCCCCTTGATTATTTCTCCCTACCCCTCTTCCTTCTCTGGCTTTGCCTCTTCCTGGTCTCTGTTTTCCTCAGCTACCCCGCAGTTTGTGGACGATCAAGAGTGACCCCACACCACAGTCCCTCTGTCCAGAACAGTCTTCTCCCAAATAGCATATGATAAATTTCTCACTGCCGTCAAGAATTGGCTCAAGTCTCACCCTACCCAGGGGGCCTACCCTGATACCATATTTCATACTGCAACTCTCCTGTCCCTGACCTCCAACCAACTCCATACCCTGTTCTTCTTACTCTTCCCCCCTTTTTTTTAAACCATGGCACTGGCCACCTTTAATGTAATATATAATGCATGTATTTATTGTGTCTTTTGTTTACTGTTCATCAAAACTAGAAGGTAGACTCTACAAGGGCTCAGGACATGACTGTCCTCTTCACTGATATCAGTCCTTAGAACGTTGCCTGCCACATAGTAGGTACTCAAAAGTATTTGTGTGTGACGCGAATGAATGAATAGCATAACATATAACATAACCAACATAACATAACATACAATAATTATAGTGCATAAAAGGACTAAATGGGGGAGAATTTTCCCTGAGGCAGCACATCTGTCCTGTTCTTCCCCTTCTGTCCCTTGGAGCCTACAAGGGCAGATCCTCACACCTGATTGCTACTTCTCCTTTGGGGAATGTGGGTGCAACCCAGGGTTCCCCCCACCCACTCACCTTCTCCCACCCGGGATCCTAGCCCCTGTTCTTTGGCTTAACTTTTTCCTGCAGAAAAACAAACCTTCAATCATCTCTCCCTGAGCAGCCATGTCCCTTGTGCTCTCCTCTGTCACACCTCTGTTCTGCCCTCCAGCTTGTATTTAAATCCCTGGGCTACTACTTCAAGTGACCTCACTCCCATGTTCTCCTTGGTGTTACATTAGGCATTTTGCAAGGAAAAGCCACCTGGGGAAGGATAGACAAAGAAAAATAAATAAATTTTCACTGGCCTCAGGTGACCTGAAGGTTTCTGCAAGGAAAAAAAAAAATAGAGGTGATCAGGAAGTCCTTTTCTATGATAAAGAATGAGAGAACAAGACATGCAGAGGGCTGGAGGAAGGCATTGGGAATTGTGCATGCAGGGGCTTGGAGGCACCAGGGGCTGGCTCTGCTTGAGGAGCAGAGAGGAGGCGGCTGTGACTGGGATGCAGTGAAGGCAGAAAAAGATTTTTCCATGATGAAGTGAGAGAAGACTGGGTAGGGCCTGGGTGAATAAGAGCATCAGACCAAAAGAGATCCCTTGGGCAGAGTCTGGAAAAAAAAAAGATCCCAAGACAGATATTGGGGTATTCCAGATCTTAGAGTGAGAGGGAGACAAACAGGCAAAAATCACTGATAAGGACCACCTGGTTTCGGAGGAAGAAACCCAAGACCGTATGGGAACAAACAGCAACAGAGGAGATGATTCAGGAGGGAGTGACCAACTCTGCTAAAGGCTGCTGGGACAACAACAGTAGAATAGGAAAGGTTTCCTTGCATAGGACGGCATAATAATAATGACAGCACGAATGTATAGAATGATCTCCACGATTCCAGTGCAATTTTAATGCTTGTATGTATCTTAATTCCATTCATCGAAACCTCCCAACAAGCCTAGGAAACAGATATACTCTTATTATCCCTATTTTAAAGATGCAAAAATTGAGGCAAAGAGAAGTAGCTTATTCAAGGTGACACAGCTAGTTAGTGGAAGGGCCGGCATTCGAACCCAGGCAGTCCGCCTTCACATTTTATGTTCTTACTCTTTTACTATGAACATACCTGCTGGCTTTTTAAAACTCCAATGCTTAGCAAAAGTCTTCAAAGAGCTACACTGAAATGTGAGTAATTATTATCTGGCATACTTCAATTTTAAGTGTTTCTTATTCATATCTGGTTTATTTGAATTACCTATTTTTGTATGGAAAATTCAAAACATTTTTTTAAAGAAAGCGTGCTAATTAATTTTAAGAAGGCTGATATAAAATTTGGCATGATAAAGGCAGCATACCCGGCTGCATTACTTATCTACTGTTAAATAAAAAATTATCTCTAACTTGGAGACTTCAGGGGACAACTATTTATCATCTTACTGTTTCTGCAGGTCAGGCTATCACAAGCAGCTTATTTGGGTGGCTCTGGCTCAGAATTTGCCATGAAGTCGCAGTCAGGAGGGCATCTGGGGTCGCGCTCATCCGATGGTCTGACTGAGAGCCACCGTATCCATTTCCAGACAGCTCACTCACATGGCTGTTGGCAGGTGGCCTCAGTGCCTCACCACATGGGCTCCACAGAGGGCTGCTTCAGTATCCTCCTACTATGGCCACTGGCTTCTTCCAAAGCAAATGATCCAAAAAATTAGAGCAAGGGGGAGATTGCAATGCCTTTTATGACCTGGTGTCAGAAGTTATAAATGGTTACCTCCCCCCACATTTTATTCTTTGGAAGAGAGTAATCCAGTCTAGCCCACTGAGAAATTAGACCCCATCCTAAAAGGGAAGAGTATCAAAGAATTGATGGTTATTTACAAGCCACCATAATACCAAAACAAGAACAAGAATAAGAACAAGAAGGTGGGGAGAAGGAGGAAAGGAGGCAAAGGAAAAGAAGAAAGGAACAAAGAGGGAAGGGGAGAAAGGAAGGAAGGAAAAAGAAAAAGAAACAGAACCTGTGATTTTTCTGTTCAGAATTTGAGACTGCTATATTTCATTCATTCACCATTGTATAATTTTATAAGTTCAAATCTTCAAAATGAATTCATTGAGAAAAGTATATGTGTGTTTTAACCATTTTTATTACTAGCACTTTAAGTGACTATTTCAACTTTAATAAAATGATTCAAGTGGCTACTTTAGACCAATACTCTGTTCCTGTGAAAAGTCTTTCACATGCATCACTGGATAACACAGAGATCTGAGTGCAATCCATTTCACTGCATGTTAAATACCTACGGCTACTGGGTAACCCTTCGCATTTCTCTTAGCCACAATTTTCTTTTCTGTAATGTCTTTGGACTAAATAGATGTTGAGTTTCTATTCGGTTCTGAGATTTTTGATTGTGTACTAAATTTCAAGCCAGATTAGCCAGCTTTCAGTAGTGATGAATGCGATTTTAACACTACTCTTATGCAAGCGAAAATGACATTTTATTTCAACTAAAATGCAAATAAATAGAATCTCAAGAATTCTGCTGCGGACTATATAATGCCTTACTGATATGATCATAACGTGTGACCGCATGTACAGGGCTTCAGGCCCCAAAAGGGGACAATAAGAGACAATACTGTCTCAAGAAGACACAATTTGCTGGTAACCCAGGAAATGCTTTCATAGCACCTGCACAAAAGTTTTACAGAAAAGCCATATGTTGTGGCAGAATAATGGATGATTGTAATAGGTTATTTTAAATTTGCAGTCTGATTGAGTCTTCATTTTAAAACATTTTTCTTTACCCTGCGTCTTTAGTGGTTGACATTAATTTGATTGACTTGATTAATTTGATTTACCGCTGGTTTGCTTGATCTATACAAATGCTTCCACTATTTCAATTTGTCGCTGACATATGTAAACTGTTAAAGCATCAGGTTCTGTCACTTCGTATTATTTTGCTGTCTTACAGGAATGGCCTCTTTCCCTTTTCCTCTGACACAATCTGTTGCTAGAGGTCATTTCAATCTGTTCCGTTTCTGAACAAAGTCTCTAAGATTGTTTTTTTGAGATTTTGAATTTCTATGTTTGCTCCCCACATGAGTGACATCAAGCATTTTCCCATGTATGCTATGTCATATCTTATAGACAAAGAAGAAAGAAAAGAAAGGAGGGGGGAGAGAGAGAGAGAGAATGAGAGAGGAAGACCTTCCCTTGAGCACTGTCATTCTGAGTTGAAATTGTGCCAATTTATTAACAGTCAGAAACAAACTTCTTAATTAAGCCACCAATAATGTCACTAATAATCTTCGCTTCAAAGTAAGCGAAGTTTACTTTCTCCACAAGTTTTGCATTTTCTTTAGTGAGGCATTGCGGCCATGCTGCTTCTATGAGCTTACAAAGCCAAAGTTCACCAAATATACTTTACAGTTTTGTGCTACAGAATCAACTATTAGCAACTATTTTATAGAACATGTCATCCCTACAGTGACTCCTTTTTTCTGTAGTTATAAGGTTTCAGTTAAGTATAAGCCAACGTTCCTGACATTTGCAGTCATTATTCTTCCCCCTGATCTTGTTTGGAGTGACACATTGCTTTGGTTTGTCATCACCTTTTCCTAGCGGAATCGTACTTCCCAACCCCTCTTTACGCTGACACTGATTCGAGGCGGACTGAAGTGGCGCGCGGGTTTTCACTTAAAGCATTGATCTAATTATGTTTCTGGCGCTGTCTCCTCATGCCTGGCCTCGCGCAGGACATCTCTCCAAGCTCTTCCCAAGAGAGACCTTTAGAAACATAGAATGGGAAAGAAATCTAAAGTCTGTTGATTAAATGATAGACCAAAGTTCCACCATTCTGTCTTCAATGCCTACTTTGGTGCAATCTAATATATACATATTTTTATCACCAGGCTCTAACGCTGACTTGCCATCTCTTACTCTAATCTTGTGTTAGAAATTCAGTACAAGACATGAAATGTGTGTCTTTTCGCACCAACCCCAGCCTGGTTGTTGGCTCTGCCAGCCCTTATTGAACGACAGTTTTATCCTTACTCAGAACACAACTCTGGACTCAATATCTGATTAGTTTCTCTTTATATTTTCAGCTGTTAACTTTGAGTCGGGACAGCTTGCACGATTCTCAGAAGATCATTACTATAGCTCCATTAACAAATGGAGTGTTTGGGGCATGTTGTAGTTTCTTTCAGGCCAAGAGAGATACAAATTTTGAGCTATGGATCTGGAGAAGCAGAAAAGCTGAGGTATCCATCCATGTTTGGAGTATGACCAAGGACAGGAGAGAAGCTCTTCGAGCAAACAGGCTACCCAGAACATGTCCGTGGTTTCTCAGTGAACCTGAACACTGATGCAACTGTCACTGTCTTCATACTGACAAAGAGGGGACACAGGGATTATGCAAAAAGGCTTTTTTTTCTTCATGTGTTTTTTGGTTTCCCTGAAGACGTCCCTTGGGAAACTTGGATATAACAAGGCAGCCCATATTCAAATGGAGGACACAGAAGTTTGGTGTTGTTTATTGGCCACAATGTGAGCAATGGATAATTTATTTATTCTGCTTTTCGTTGTGTCTTGTGAAATGATTCAGACTTAGTATCTGAATTGATAATTGCCTGGGTGTTAATGATGTTGCACAGGAAAGGTTATGCTGCTACCCAAGCTAAAGAGCTATTTTAAGTTTGGGCCCCAATTAAGAAAGGCTCTTCTTGTTAATGTGGCTGATAACCTCCCTCACATTGTCAAAGGGCATTAATATTCACTGAATATGTTTTGTGTGTGTTCATACAGTAAATGTGTATCTACAGAGAGAGAATATAAGAATGGTATATTATAGTTCATTCTTTTTGCAGAAAGGACTTGTTTTTTCTTGACCAATTCTTTTGTCCTCATGAGGTTTGAGTAAAGATAACCATTCAAATATATTAGATATGCATACCTAGACCTGCTGAGTCACCAAAAGTCATCAAACTTTTCAAATTATCTTCTCTTGTCTCAAATTTTCTACACCATTTCTCCTGTCATGCAACAAATATGTCTCATATGCTTGAGAAAATAGAAGCAATGAAAGATGAACTTGCTGGTCTTCCTACTAAAGGAATTCCAGCTGACATATTAGCATCTGAGCCTTCCCTTGAACGTCCCTCCTATCACTCTGGATGGGCAGTATTTGTCTGCTCAGATCAAAACCCAAGTTCTCCACATAGCTTCTAGACCATTGGTCTTGCCCACTCGGGGACTTTGTTCTGACTATTCCCACTTCTTTCCACATCATCGTTGTCTCCCTTCACAGATCATTCTATCAGTATACAAGATGTTCTAGTATTTCCTTTAAAACAAAAAACAAAAACCTTATCTGACCTCATATCACCCTGCAGTTACTATCTGATTTCTCTGTCCATTTTATAGCAAAATGTATTGAAAAAACCGTCCATAGCTGATGTCTCCACCTCTTCGCTTTAACGTCTCCCCTCTGTCCACTCTGATAAGACCTTCTAACAGCTTCCTGTTGCCAATTTCAATAGTTCCCTTTCTCTTATCTTTCTGGAATTCTCAGGACTATACAACACAATTGATACCGCTCCCCTTTTTTCTCTTGGCTTTTGGAACACTAGCGTAAGGCCTTTTCACTAGCTGTTTCCTGTTTCTGTAATGATTTCACCCAGATTTTCTCACGCTTGGTTCCTTGTCATTTAGATATCAGCTTGAATGTCACTTTTCAGAGGTCTTTCTTAGCTACCCATTCCATGCTGCAATCACGTCATATTTTAACACTCATCATCATCAATAATTTTCTTGTTTACTCAGTTATTGGATTGCTACCTTTCTTCCCTCATTAGGATGTATGGTCCATGAAATCAAGGAACTCACCTTTCTTATTCAATACTTTCTTCTCAAATCCCAGAATAGCGCCTGGCATAGACTGAGTGCTCAGTCAATATTTGTTGAATTAGTGAAGGATATAAGTCAAAATCCTTGTACCTGGGAAAGCCAAAGCAAAGTAAATGGAAATGTTGATTTTTATATGGATATATCATACAGTAAACTTATACTTTGTTTTAAATGTGCAAACTCTGAAAACCCACCACATCCAGATAATAAAAACAATTATGCCCAAAGACTTCCATTTAGAGTTAGAAAATAGTAGATAAGAATTTCTATTGGATAATGAAGAAATGTGGTCCTTTTTCTAAAGGTCATCTCCTAAGGTCAGTATTGTGTCTAAGAGACACTAAATTTTTAAAGTATATTTAAATCTCTATTAGTTTCCTTTTGTGGCTGTAACAAATTATCACAAACTTCATGGATTAAAACAACACTAATGTATTGTTTTATAGTTCTGGAGGTCAGAAACCCCACCTGGTCTCACTGAAGTCATCAAATCATAGTTTGCAGGCCTGTGCTTTTTCCTAAAGGCTGTAGGGGAGAATCTCTTCCTTGCTTCTTCCAGTTTCTCAAGATCACCCATATTCTTTGGCTTCTGGCTTTCTTCCTCCATCATCAAAGCCAGCAACATTGGGCCAAGTCTATTCATAGTTCCCTATTACCAGTTCTCTCTCTCTTCTACTTCCCTATTCCACCTATAAGGAGCTTGTAATTATATCAAGCCATTTTTCAAGGTCAGCTGATTATAGAAACTTAATTCCATTTGCAATATCAATTCCCTTTTGCCATATAATCTAACATACTACAGGTTCTGGGGGTTAGGACATGGATATCTTTGGAGGGATATTATTATGCATCTGGCATTCTACCCTCTAACTTCAAGGATTAGTGTGGATAAGGCTTTGGGTATGTATAATCCATCTTGAGAAATAGTGCTTCTCTATCTGTGAACATGTGAAACTCAAGGAACAAGTTCTCTGCTCCCAAAATATAATGATGGGACAAGCATAGGATACCAATTATCAACATTCTGAATAAAGGGGGAGAAAATGGAAGGAAAAAAAGTCATCAGTTCCAAACAATTTCAAAATTCAGCTCATCAAACTTCATTTATATTATGGAAAATTATTTATTGTTATATATATTATTATGTTATATAATGATGTGATGATAGTATATTCTATGTATGTGTGTATAAATGACTGGATATATACACACACATATATATGCATTTATGTGTACATACGTATATAAGTATACACACACACACAATTGAACTTGAAGTAATCTTACAATAAACTTAATTAGGTAATCCCTACCAGCCACTGTGTTAACCTGACAAGTACTTTAACTGGTTTTTCACAAGTATTTTAGACAGTAAGTTGCCAATTTTCAGATAGTTGGTTTGGGTTTAACTGTATGTTCATGGGACCAATCTAGCATCAGCTTTCTTGATTGGTAAATGGGAGTAAGTATTCTCAGAATTGGATACCTTTAATATCCTTGTGGAAACTTAATTTTTGATCTTTTTGTCAATATGTCAAGGTTAGGGTTTTGTTTTGCTTTTTTTTCCTTCATACAAAGCACTGAATAGTTAAAGAGACTGAGCTGTTAAGTGAATGGATTTTATGTAAGTTATACAGTCCTAATTTGGTACTTATAAATAGTGGTAGGTAAGTCTTTTACCTATAATATCCCATGAATTAATTGGAAGCAGAGGGATTTAGAGAGAATTTTTTATGATCATTTAATTTACCATGTAAAATTGCTGTAAATGATAATGTATGTGGATTTCCTGTTCAAATATTCAATTGTAAACCTCTTGCTAAGTGTTATTTTCTATTGTTTTGTATGAAATGGCAAGGCTAAAATAAAAAGAACCTTCAAAAAGTAACATAGTAACATATATGTGTGTGTATATATAATGTCTATATAAACAGGAAAAATATATTCATATACCATGCTTTATTAATAGTTTGTATTTCAAAGGTCTATTTAAAAGTCAGTCACTTGGAAAATAAAATGTATTCTCCTACAGATCCATATGTTTAGCACAGTGGTTAGGTTTGCAGATCACTTTAAGAACTCAATTCTGCTTATAATGCAGCTGAATGAAGGTACTGAGTCTAAATTCTAAATACTGGTACGAGTGGAACACATGCATAGAAGAAATAATATTATGATATTGATGATTATTTAAAATAATAATCATTGTAATTATTATACTAGCTGTTATTTTATATTGCCTTTACATTCCTTAAACACAACAAATTAGGAAATATTTTCACTGGAAAATTACTACTCCCTTTTCTGAACATTTCTCCCACCTTCTTACTGTTTTTCTCTCAAGTTCTCAAGTACCGAGTGCTCTTTTCCTTTTTCCTAATTTGTCTGCTTCCAGGGTTTAAGAATACCCATGTTGAAACTCATAAGGGAGACCTCAGCTGGGGAGATAGCAGTATACTGGTGAAAAGGAGTCAAATCTATTAAATTTTGCTTTTATAGTTCTATTTTTGGTGGCGTACTTAGAAAGTCATCCCCAATCCAAGTTTATGTCTTGACCTATATTTTATCATAGTACTTTTATGAACTCATTTGTAACTTTATATTTTTAATTCATCAGGAATTAATTTTATTATAAACTCTAATAAGCTAAAACAATAGCATTTATTAAAAATTTTATTACTTTTCTAACTGACCTGAGATACTTCCTTTATCATGTATTTAATACATGTCCTAGGGCATGTTTCTGACTTTTACATCTCTTGACATTGATGTTTATGTCAGTATCATACTGTTTTAAGTAGTTTATCTTTAGAATGTAAGTTAATATTTTATACAGCCTGCTCTCTCATTATTCTTTCAGTAATGTTTTTGCAATCTCATATTTTCTGCTATTGTGCTCCAAATTAACTTAAGAACCATTTTTCAAAATTCTGAAGAAAAATCCCTTTGGCATATTGAATAAATTGTACAAACTTATAGATTAACTCTGGGAAAATGCATCTCTTCATGTTATTAAAACCTTTAATCCAGGACCATAATATGACTTTACATATGTTAGAGTCTTCATTTACTATCTTAGTAAAGCTTTCAATTTTCTATATTTAGGTTAGTACTACAGTTAATTATTTTTCTCTCTATGTATCATACTTTTCTTTGTTATTTTTTTCTCTCCCTGACAGGTTCTAAATCTAAATTGTCATTGAGCTGTTGATTCTTGACTACTTCTGTGACTCTTTTACTTATTATATTATTGCTCATAATATTTCAATTGATTCAGGTGATTAACTTGAACTTTCCAAGTACAAAGCATATGATGTATAGGTAGTTCTGTTTTATTATCTTTCTTTGAAATAATTAAACCTATAATATGGTCATATTTTATAGCAATTAAGTAAATGTTTGTAAGTGTTCAATAATAGAAGTGATTCAAGAATTTCACAATTAAAAAATTATGTTGTCTGTTGTCTTAAGATAATCTTTATTATGTGAAAGAAATATTTTTGGTTTTTGGTTTTTCAATAATTCTGAAAAGAAATGAAGATTAAATTTTATCACCTTCATCTACAAAGACCACATCACTTTTTCCTTTCAATTCTTGGAATTCTTTTTCCAATTTCTTGGAATAAAACTTTCTTGGTTATGTTATGCATATATTGCTCAATTTGATTTGCTAACAGTTTATGGAAGGATTTTGTAACCTCAAACATAAATGTGATTGATTTATGTTTTTTGTGTTTGTGTAATATCTTGTTTAGTTTTTGGCAAAAAGAATTTGAAGCTACACTAAATTTCAGGAAGATTTCCATCTTTTCCTGTGATCTGGAACAATTTAAATAGCCTTAAAAATAATCAGAATATTAAGATTTGACATGACTACTCATATATGCATACTGATCTCAAGATGTTTCTAATTTAATTGGCATTCAGATTATTTTTAAAGACATAATGTTATTTTACAAAATTTGTAAAATATTTCCAAAATAACTAACTTGCAGTATAACATAAAGGCCTTTAGACTGAAAGCCATGCAACTTTGTGCAAGTTCTGCCACTATCCATGGGATCTGGGCCAAGTTTCTTTGCTGCCTCTGGACTTGAACATGTTATTTGGAATTTATGATAGATATTGATGACATCCAAAATGATTCTTATCTCATTTTACAAAAAAGTTGATTTTTTTAATGTCCTACTGCATTTTATTATTTGTAGTCCACTTCCAGTTTCACAAAATTATATTGTGAAACTTGAAAAAGTATTCTGGGTTATTGAGGAATTAATGCATAGTGGCCTGAGACATGTGTAGTATGCTGGATACTACTGAAATTTCTCTCAGTACAGATGGTCAAATGAAGACGCGTGGTATTCACTGCAAGAAGGTGAATGTGCCCTCAGGTCTACCCTGCAAAAAGAAAACACTGAGCAGTCTCGTGCCCCTCCAGCTGACCTTTCTTAATCTAGCCCTTATTTCATTCTTTTATGGTTGCATCTTAATTCACCATAGTGATGGTGATGGTGAAGTAAAAAAGATGCTTTGTGAATCTCATTTTATCTTTATACATTTATAATAGTATCTACAGAATGTGAGCTCTTAATTCACATTTTATCCATCACTTATTTTATATCCGCAGATGTATGCGCAATTGTTCTTTTAGGACTCTGTTCAGCCCACAGATGTCTCCACAGCTGCTCTTGATTCCAAAGGGGAATTTTTTTCCTTAGAAGCAGTCATGTAAGGTTTTTTGTTGTTTCGTTTTGTGTTTGTTTTATTGTTATTTAAAGCATCGTAAAGATTTTTACCTCTGTTAGGAGAACAAAAATTATCTTACCTGAAAGATGGCCTTAAGAATTGCATCAAGAAAGATCTGAAAATAAAGCACGGTCTGTATTTCTGTTTATTCTTTGAATCCTGCTAAATGTTTTCCATACTGGAGAAGCCCAAGAACTATAATCATCCAAGAGTTGAATCTCCTGTTTCCTATTTCTATGACGGAGGTGATATGGTGAGACAAGCTAACGATTGTCACAATTCATTCAGGGCAGAAAGAAAAAAATCAATTAAATAAATGTCTGGTTTAGGCAAAATTGCCAACTTGAGACTAGCCTGAGGTTTACGGGAAGCAAATGATTCTGACCACTGTCTATATTATCTGCATCCACTAGGTTTATGAACTTCTTGATTTTCTTTGTGTGTTAGAGATGACCACACAATTCATTAGAGTGAAACTGAGGTTAAGCCAATCATGTTTTTGTCTGCATTACTCTAGAAACCTCTAAATAATTATATTTGTATAAAGGGGAAGGCTTTTCCTTCAAATATCACACCACAGCATCACTGACTATTCAAACTATGAGTGGCCTTACAGAGAGCTAAGGTCATCTTCCTCGTTCTATGGATTGCACAGTGACGATCAGGACTCTAACATGACTTACACAAACTATGGAGCTGGTCTGATGTTCTAGAAGAACTAGATGCCCAATATCCCAATGAACAGGTCCCCAGCACCACATCCGTTGCCCCTCGCTGGCTTCAGCACATCAGAGGTTAAAACTGCTAAAGATCTCTGATGTTAGCTTTTTAAAAGAATGAAGATTAATCTCAGGAAACAAACTGAGGGTTGCTGGAGTGGAGGGGGGTGGCAGGGATGGGGTGGCTGGGTGATGGACATTGGGGAGGGTATGTGCTATGGTGAGCGCTGTGAATTATGTAAGACTGTTGAATCACAGACCTGTACCCCTGAAACAAATAATACATTATATGTTAATTTAAAAACATTAGACTGATAATACCATATATTCAAAGGTGATTTAAAAAATAAATAAAAGAATGAGGATTTATTGTTACCTTCTTTACTTTTTTTGGTGTGTGCTTGTGTTTTTTGTTTGTTTGGGGAGATGATCAAAACACTTGGATAGAACAGGAGCTGATAAAATGAAATAGTCTACTTCTTTGTGGGAATTAATGTGGTGATGAAGGTCTCTATAATTCAAAATAATAGGTAAAAGGCATTTAAAAAAATCTAAAATAAAATTTATAAACCAGTGTTTTAAGAGTGGCTATTTTAAATATTTCAGTCTGTTGTTAAAAAAGTAAAACAAACCATGCAAATTCCATTTCCACAAAGAGCTTATGTCGCCACATAAGTGGTATTTTATTTCATGCCGAGAGGCACTGTTGAAATATTAGGGATAGGTTAGAGATATACTTTTATTATCATTATAATACATAATAGATACAAATATTTATAAGTGCAGAAATTCTCAATTTGGACATTCTAGTATTGTCAGTTATCCATGTAGACTGCTGAGAGATTGTGCATCAGACTTACCAATGGTTCATTGGGGAACTATTATTTCTGATACTCAAATTACAAATTTGTTGGGAGACTTCGATCTTGTGTAATACAATTTAAAGTATTCAATAATGCAAATAGTGCTGTAATCTCAACACATATTAAGAAAGTTGTTTATGTTGCTTTTGTTTCTTGTTTGGTGGTGTTGCTGCTAACATACTGTCATTTCATTTGGTTGAGTTTCCTCATCTGAAATGACTTGGTTATAAAGACTTGCGCATTTTGATTAGCAATTCTGTATAGTTGATTTTAAGACGTAGAGTTCCACAGATGTGAATATATAATCTGATAAATTGATCTTTCCTGAGGATGATATATGTTGTGCTGAGAGAAATAAACCAATGTAATGTTTTTATACTCCCAATTAGACATCGGAATTAGATGGTATCCTTCACAAAGGTAGCATGAAACCCTTTTCGATAGCTATTACTCGGCATGCTCTTTCACCAAGATTATTATAGGAGCAGTTTTGTTAGGAAGCATTTGTGTAACCGACCATATGCTGAAAACTATTGGCTGATTTAAAGTATACGGGCTGAGTTTTCAAAGAGGAGATTTTGGTGTGCATAAAGTTACACATGCAATTGCATTTTTCCACAATTACCTAGTCATGCTACAGACTGTCAACCACAGAATTCATTTGCTTCTTTTTTGAAAGATTTGCTTTGCTTGCAAAGATTTAGTTCAGTGACATATTTTCCTTCCTTCTTTTTTTTTTTTTCCTTCAACAAACAAAAGAAGTTTGTGACTGTATTTCCTTACATCACATTTTATAAAATGCTGGACCTAAAAAGATCTTCCCTGTTCACTTTACCCTTGAAAAGTGTCCCATTTCCATCAAATATTCTTCTCTTTAATTGAACAATCAACTTTAGAATGCTTTGAAAAATGACTTAGAAAAAAATCATCTGTTGGTAGTCTTTGTACATATTATATAAATTACACTTATAATAGCGTGTATATGTAATATGTGGTTCCGAGATGCAGAGAGTACTAATATATTAAAAGAAGACTACTGCTCAAAGTAAGACAAAAGCTATAGTAGCAACCACAACCTTTATCCAACACTGCCTTCTCATATTTAAATGTGGAGAAAATGAGATAATACATGTGTTGATTTTGTGAAGTTGTAATTTTACGAGTTAGGGTATCACATTGTTCTTTGGTTTTGTCTGCTATAGGTTCATTAAAAGTTACAGACATTTGAGCATTTCCATGTCATTCTTTTTTTTTTTTTTTAATGACAAATGCCCCTTCTGCCAACAACAACAACAAAAATGTGTAACTTGGATACCAGGTCCTTTTAATGAAGCTTTTGAGTCTTACAAAATATGATTAATCTGATTAGTGATTCAGCCTCCTTTTATGCTTACATTATCTAACACAAAGAGCCCCCCTACAGGTTAAAGTTTAAATGTGGATTACCAGATAAAGCTAGTCCTGACGAGGTTTCTATGGTGCAAGGAAAAATTGGATTTGCTTTTCACCTCATCTCAGGCTCTGTCATCCTGGTTTTTGCCCTGTTCCCTTGTTCACAGCAAGGATATTAATTTTGTAGTAAAATCTTTAAGCAATTATGCAGATAGCTGTGAAAAAGCAACATACACACACAATAAGAGAAGCTTAACTGAAAAATAGACCCCAGATATTCATTAAAAACAGATGGCTACATTGCCAACAGCATAACTTTGGATGTTTGGGCTAAGCTGGTATTAATCTGCCCCAAAATGAAGAGAAGATGAAACTGCCGGTGTACAAACTGTGTATTGCTTCTACTTTTTGCTTACAAAGGAATACAATGATGATTTATGGCTGTCTTTTTGATAAATGTCCAAAAATGAATTCCTTACTCAAAAGTGAAATAACATTGTAATCCTCCTGGCTATCACTGAATGTTGATGCTCATTTTCAATTCACGAATAAAAGATAAAGAACCATATAGATGAAGTAGATCAAAGTTGATATTAAGTAATTTTGTTTTTAAACCTATTTAAAGTGGGAAATCTTTTGATTAGTAACATTTCAAAGCCAGTATAAAGCACAATTTTGCATTTGTATAATGAAGTAGTTACATTTCTGGCCATTTATTTGGGCTATTTGCTAAGTGGAAATTGTAAAATTTTTCAGCCTAGACAAAGGTAAAGTAAACAAATCAGGTAAAGTACAGCAGAAAAATATTTGCCCAGCTCTTCCAAGTAAAAGCATAGATGATAGAAGTGCACTCTATGCAACTGAAACAATTGTCATGACGATAAATGCAGAAAGCATATATTTATTCATTTATATATTTTTAAAGCAAATTTTGGGGGAGAGTGTTACACCTAAAACTATATATATGTTGTAAGTGGTAGAACGGTTACAATGAATTTCAATCAACTTTTGTTTTGTAGGAGAAATTCATCCAACTAGAGAAACACTTTCAGGACAGAATGGCTCAGATATTCTATGGGCTAAGGCACACTGATTATTGGATCTACTGACTACTTGAAACATCTTGGTGTCATTCTACTACTTCATCTATATATGGAGGCTGACCTGGGAATGAGTGTTGGAAAAGGGTGCTTGTTACAACTAAAGAGTTTGGGCTTTCCCCTCATTGAGTGTTAACCATTATTCTTTCTTATATAAACAGTACATATTTATTGTAGAAAAAACTTAAACAGGTTTGCCAAAGAGAAGGAAGTTCAGATTATCCCTAATCCTACCACCTTGAAACGACCACCGCTATTGTTTTTATACATATTTTATAATACGTTTCTATATATAGATAGATAGATGTGTATTTTTAAAGAATTAGGAACTTACTGTGTATTTTGGAACCTGTTTTTATTCTCCTAACAATCTATATAATAACTATTGATTACATATAATCCAATATTCTACAACCTCATTTTACTGAATCCATAGTATTCTATTATATGGATAATCTGGAATTCATTTTACCAACTCCCTATTGATAATGAAGGTTTTAAAATGTTTGTTATTATTAAAAAAAACCTCAAAGTTTATTTATTCAACTAAAATTCGTATAGAACATGTGTTACCAATGAGTTAATCTTCTGGCATTGTCCCTCCTTCACATGTCAATAAAATTTTGCTTGGGTGAAAGTATATTCAAGGAAAGAAGCAAATTCAAAAATCCTTTTTGATTAATTCATTTTATTTTTCCTAAAGTGCATTTACAGTCTGGATAAAATATCTTGTTGCTAATGGAAGCAATCACATTGTGTTAATAACCCTAACCTATCTTTTGAATCTGATCTAATTTCCATCATCCCTGCCTTGTTTTTCAAAATCAGGCTCTGTGTTTCAACCATGCAGACGGCTTGCTATTCATCCAGCATACTATCCTTAAATACCAGCAGACTTTGGAAAATACAGCTCCTTCCATAGCCCTGGAACTGTACTCACGTTGCTCTACTAAATCTTCAACTAGCCTGTGAACCCTTTTTTCATGTAACCCACCTCTCATAGCTATGTGCTGCTATAGACAGCCCAATATGCTGGTGTCTCTTTGGGGCTCTTTTAATTGAAAAGATTTGTCCTCCTGTCTGTCTTTTTCAATAGACTATGAGCAACTTCAAGGCAGGGTTTATGTCATATTCATCTTTACATTTCCTGTACGTACTGAAATGGCTGACATCTAATAGACATTCTAGAAATGTTCATTAAAATAAATAATGACCTGAGGACATCCTGACAAGCCAAAGAAAAAAAAAAAACACACACACACCAAACAGGAGCGTGGCCACTTTAGGAAGTCCTGAGCAGGGCTGCCCAGGGCTCAGACAACTCCTGTGGCCTCGGTGTCACTTTAAGGGATGAAAAGACAGAATGGCACATGCTTTCTTTCTCCTTTCATCCCTGTGAGTGGAACAAACCTAGGTCTGAGCTCACCCAAAAGAAAACTATGTTGGGCCTGACTATGTGGGGTAATGAGCGAGTGGGGCTAGATGTTGAAGTGGTTGAATGTGGACTTGACATTCTCTGTGATGGCTGCCTTCTCTCTCTTCTTTGAGCGGGAGTGGGGGAGGGGCAGGTGACACAATTATCATTACCTTAAGACAAATAAGTCCCAGATATAGAAGAATTTAATTCATGTATCAATGGTCACTTGTAACTATTGAGCATATATTGTGTGTGAGACACCATATTAGCTACTTATAATCATGGCTATGATCAATGGCTCTGAAAACCTTTTTGCTCCACTTGCCTTGTGAGGCAGTTTTGAGGAGAGAACTAGGAAGTCAGAGAAAGGGAACTTTGGCTTACCCTAAAATAGAACTGGAACAGTCCAAATGAAACAAGATTCCTCAAAAAGAAAGGAGCTTCTCATTACTGGAAGGTGCCAGAAAGCAACACACTGGGGTAGGGGAATGATGCAGAGAGCTATCTCTTCATTGTGAAATTGTACTATATGATTTCCAAACTCCTTCCAAATCGAGAGTCTGGGAATCCATATAACTCTTTATTTGTGCACAAAAGCCTCCACCTGGAAGAATAATCCCATTTACAAATACGTTTCATGTGTTTCATTGTTTTTCTTTCTAATTGAGAAATTAGCCAGACCCATAATGTTTCATTGAAAGAACTGTCTATATTAAATTTGGGAATAGAAATTAGATACCTAGAACTACATATAAGTTTAAAGATCCAAACTCTCAGGGCGCCTGGGTGGCTCAGTCGTTAAGCGTCAGGCTTTGGATCGGGTCATGATCCCAGGATCCTGGGATTGAGCCCCGCATCAGGCTCTCTGCTCCGTGGGAAGCCGGCTTCTCCCTCTCCTGCTCCCCCTGCTTGTGTTCGCTCTTTCACTGTGTCTCTCTCTGTCAAATAAATAAATAACATCTTAAAAAAAATAAAGATCCAAACTCTTGACTGGATATTAAAACTTTTTCTTAAATCTTTTTCTCATATCAAGATTATTTTTCTGGGTTGCTATCTGTCATGTCATATACTAGCAGTGGGATTTAACTGGCACGTGTATCAAAAAACAATTTCTGTGGTTTGAAAATAATATTAAAAAATGGTTTATTTCAGTGATTCCAAATGTTTCTTTGAGGTTAACATCTTGTGACAGGAAATGAACAGAGCATTAAAAAAACATGCAGCTAGACATCATATGAAAATTGAGTGTATTTTCCCATGAGGAAATTTCCTTATGCAGATACTTATTTTAAACTTCTTGGTAAATAAAAGTGTTATATAGAGTTAAATAACAATACCTATAAATAAGGCATAGCAAACAAATGATGGTTGAAACACTATTTTTCACTGAAATTGTTTTTCTTAACTGCTTGTGGGTGTTTTAAAATTTTGATAATTCAAGTTTGCATATGATCAAATGTTTACATTTAAAGAGGTAATGAGCTATGATCAAATGTCTACATTTAAAGAGGTAATGAGCTATTTAACATATTTTGTAGTATGGGCCAGAAAATTTGCTTTGATGGTTAGAGACCTTCGCAAATAAGGAAGAGACCACAATCCCAAGTACAAAACAATGAAAAAGTCTATTCCATCCAAAGCCATTAGCAACACTCCAAATTCCACTTAACTACACCAAACACACTTGCATGTCCTCAGCAACTTATTCCTACATTTGGACAAAACAACCAAAAGTATATTCTTTACTCATGGCAATAAAAGATTCAGATTTAACCACAGTAAGAAGCTCAGAAATTTCTACTTTCCTATTGTTCCTTTATTTATGTAGTTAGTTGGTTAGTTAGTTAGTTAGTTAATGAATAGATTAGTTAAACCCACCATGTTGCAAATGAGATTTGATGATGTTGACATGAAGAAATAACTGGAACTTGAAAGTACTTAGTTTCTCATCGTCTGTATTTCCTCCTTTTAAAAGTCAGGATAAATAATATCACCAAATAAATGCAAATCTAGATATTTAGAAATGGATGTGGAAAAGTTTAAAAGTATTATTTAAATGTTACATTACTTACCTTATCACTATAATTATAACTCAGCCTAAAATAATGTTTTAAAACTATAAAGGAAATTCATGTGATTATCGAAATACGTGCTTATTCTTGGCAAGATTTCATGTGCCCAGCCTTATCACTACCAGAGAAGCTATCAGTTAGATTTTCTAAGAGTTACTGGTCAGAAATCACATGGTGTCACCTCAAATATTTGGCATAAAGTTTCTGGTGCGGTGGGGTAGGAAAAACAGGAAAACCATCACTTTGTTGCGGCCACAGGTGCTCTGTCATGATTCCATAAGACGGACCTCAGAGCTCTGTGCTGTTCACAGCCTGCGCTCAATTCCTAACTGGGGACTTAGTTTCTTCTCCATCCAGCCAGGAGAAAAACTGCATGCAGTGGAAAAGTATTTTATTTTCAAGTCTGTAAAGAAGTCGTCTCTAGCACTTTTCAAGAATAATTAAGCCGAATGTATTACGAAGATACTGGAGGAAAAGTAATGAAATTACAAATTGCAGTGGGCCCAGAGTGCTATAGGAAATGTTGGATTCAGCTAGTGAATTTTGCGTGATTTCTAATTTGAGTTCTTAAGCTAAGAAATCTAAAATGCCTTGGGGACCAGGCACCTAGCTTAAAATAGGTGAATCTGATTGAATGTACTTTGAGAGGGAGGAAGGGTAGACAGGGTGAAGTGGAGAGTTGAGATCTCATCCATGGCCACTCAGCCATCACTCAGCTCCAGTAAAACCAGCCCACCCTCACAGTCCTGCTTGTTTGCGAGAACCTAGAAATCTGGATTTTAATGCAAAATCTAAGCTTGGAATGTGGTGAAGCAATTTGATAATAAGCAGATTCTTTGTAGGACAAACAAAATGTGCCCACATGTTGCATTCGGTCCATAAATATGGCCCCCTGATGGAAATTCTGAGAGAACCAGGTCTGGGCTTCAAAATATCAGATTTTGTGCCGACATTGTTTCCTGCTATTACTGGTACCACATGGTGATTGGCTGCATGAAATAATTAAACTTAGTTGGCAAAGCACCCTTGATTTGGAACGAGAATACTCTGAGGTTTGCCAAGACATACTACAGTAATGCTCAATTATATCTCATGAAGGTATTTGATTAAAAATGCTGATAGAACGATCAATATCTAAAAAGCTTACTTTTGTCTTTCTGTTACAGAATGGACTTTGTTAGTTTAAGTAGTCTATTTATGAATCTGAAAACAAAGTCTTTAATTTTAATTTATCACAAAAACATGTGAGGAGCCAAATTAGTAGTATTATTTTAATATCTGAGAAAGAGACCATTAACACAGACATAATTTCATACGGACACCTAACATTTGTTTACTGAGCATCATTATGGCCAAGTTTGAAACTCTCAATATACAATATTTTATTTAATGCCCGTATTACCTTAAGATACAGGTACTATTACTAACTGCATTTTATAGATGAGGTTATTGAGAATCAGAAAATATAAGCCATTTGCTCAAGGTCATATAGCTAGTAGGTGGAATTTAAACCACTGCAGACTAATTTGGGCTTTTAAGCGACCCATTCTATTGCTGCTATTACTACTACTTATTTTGAGCCCCTCAATGAACCAGATGCTCTCTCATCACCCTGATAGCCCTGAGAAAAATACGTTATCATCCTTATTCATAGATGGAGGAACTAAGGCTCCAGAAGGGTAGGTAATGCCCACTGAAGAGTGAAAATATGGGACACAATCTCATATCAGATGCTTAAGGCCAAGCATATTAGAGCACATGACAGTGGTACCATAATGTAATAATTTCATATATTCTTCTTAGATGGAATTTAACCACTTCTGTTTCAATGAAAGCTAATGTTCTTTGAGTTCATATTCAATGTCAATACAGGTCTATCGGACAAAATATTGCTAATGAATTAAGCCTTTAAAAGTTCATAAAAGCTCTTTAAGATTTTCCTTTCATTTCAAGATAACCTTTTTTTCTTTAATCTCAAATTTTATTCCTTATATGCAATATGTTTTTATCTCAAAACATACTTCTATAATGATTTTAAAATTTTTAAACTGTATATTTTTGTCCTACTTAATAACTAGGTTCCACTTCCAAATATGAGTAAGGTTTTATAGAAAAGGTAGTGATTTGAGAATTGAAAAGGAAGAGAACTTTCTAGCCTTTCCATGATGCTGACACCTCATTTTATTGTGTGTGATTCTGATCTTTCTAAGCTATAGTTTTTCAATAAACATTTTGTTTAATGATTAACACTATTGTATTACTGCTTAGAGTATTAAAATATCACAAGAAAATTGTAATTAATGCTTGCAATTTCTCTTTTACACTCAGATCTTATTTTGAGGAAGAATGATACCTTTTTCTAGATTATATATATTCAAATCACACAAACTGGCATATTTTAAAGTGTCTAATAGATGACGTTCAGCTATTTATTTACATTAAATAGTAGAAATACCAATGATTAGAGGCAGTGTTTAAAAGTAATAGCAATACCTTTCTATTTTATTAATTGACTTCTGGGCAGTTGCGGCAGAGTTACTTTTAAGCACAGCTACAAGTTCTCAAATCAAATAACCGTCTAATAGGAATTTAGTGAATTTAAATATGCCATGCTTTTATTATAGACCTCTCAACATATATGCCTGGAAAGATTTACAATTAAAATCACACCGGCAGCAACCTGCAGCTTTTCATACCAAAAAGCCAAGAACACAGGGCTGTGGGAAAATTTGATACATCAAACTCTAAGACTCGCAACTTAAAAGCTTCACTTTTCTTTCCCCCCACCCCAGACTGTTGACCTTGGTCTAGTCTGTTCCTCTCTGATTGTTTGACTTGCATTCCCCTTCATGGATGACGGTTTCTTATTATATTATTTATGGATGTGGCTGACACTAGTTGAATAGATTCATTAAATTTCACAAGTTGTTGGAGTCTAGTTCACTGGAAAAAAAAACCCTCTTTAGACTCTTTAAAGGACAAAAAGCGTCATTTTTTTTAGCTCTTTTAAAGCATTTAATAAAGCATGAAAAGATATGACATCAATCCTGCTAAAACACAAGGGAAAATGAATGATGTTACTGTAAATCTTTACATCAATCACACCCCATACTTTGGAAAACAATACAGTTTTGTTTGCATTTCAGAAGTGACAAACAACTCCTGTGACTGGCTTAACATAGTCACTTTCTATTAGGCAAGACCAGAAGCAAGTCAGAATTAAAACGTGGCTGCGCGTTGCTAGGCAGCGGAGTTGTCTGGATATGGTGGTTAGTTTCCTTTTCACTGAATGAAAGAAGTTTTGAAAAACGTGATAATGGTTTTCAAAGGAGAAGGATAATTGGTGGTGCTCGCTTGTGCAGCACTGTGTGGAAACTTTCAGGCGGCCGTGAGAGAAGACTGTCACTAAAAATTTAAACTCTTGTACACAAACTTGACCTAGAGTCTTCTCCAGGTTTTGGCGGTTCATTTTCAGAACACCCCTCTGAGACCAAGGGGTGTAGGATGAAAGCGTTAAGACAGATGGGTAAAGCCCCAAAGGAAGAAAGGAATCAATAGTTGTGATTTAATCCATTGGTGAAAGGGAGGAATTAAGTAAAATCTTAAAAATGAGGAATGTGTAAAAGACCTTTAGCTAGCACCTATGAAAAAAATGTTTTAATTGCATGGTGAGTTGCCACTGAGCAAACATTCAAATCAAGTGCAGGAAATAGAGAAAGATTAAAAAAAAAATCTTTGATTGTCTATGCCAGGGATAAAACAATTACCCTGATGTTATTATTTTTTTTAAATATACTCTGGTTTAATTCAGAAAAAACGTCCCCAACATGGTAACTCCCAAAGCATCTGAAAATAATTACAACTTAAGCTTTTATTGTCTGTGGTAATAATCGAGGAGCACATATTTAACAAAATACAAACAGAAGACCCCAGGCAAACAAAAAACACACAGAAAATACACGTTGCTCACTATTTCATCCCAAACCACCTAATGCAGGAACATTTTGTTTAACCATTTAATTTACCCAGAATTTTAAAAAACTGAGCAAAATGGACTCATATTGAAAGAAGGGACCAATTAGTGTTGGATTAACATTCATGGTTATTTACAGTTGTTTTTGTACTTGTTCTTGTGCTCTGACTTCCTAAAATTTCACAACCCAAAGATTTAGAAAAATGGGGTTGTTTAGACGCAAAGTGCAATGAAGTGGCTGTGACCATTGTGTAGACACCACCTCTCTCATTATACCCTCTCAATCAACACTCAGTACACAGGAAACCGCAATAAAGCCCATCTGCCACGGTTAATCTGCAGGCAAACCCACACCCATGTCTATGCCCGTTACTCTCCAGCCTTATTATTCTCAGATCCAAAGCTTCATAAGGGATCAGCCAAAGTCCATTAAAGTAAATAATAGCTAGAAATGACAGGCTTAGCAAGGATTGGGAGGAAGTTGAAGACCAATCTGAGCTCTGAGCTCTGATTAATAGAGAAAAGCATTAGGAGAAAAGGGGAGAAAAATGACCTCAGCCTGCTCCAAAGAATTCCTGAACCTTCGTTGTTAGGGCAAGTGCTACCATCTGAGACGTTAGTGATCCTTGAATTTCCTTCACTTTGATGCAGCTCAAATGGGAAAATTTTGAAGGTTCAGCAAGGCCCCAGACCTCAGCTGGAAAGCTGTCTGGAGTCAACCCTGTCAAAATTCTCTTGTGTAAGAAAAAGCCTTTATTAGCTAGATTGCAACAACGGCAATAACAACACCCACAGACGCCCGCCAACGTCTCATGAGGAGGGGCCTCTGCTAGAGATTGCAGATGCATTTATTATTTCCTTGCACATAGTCATTTTTAAAACGTCTCCAAACAGATGTAGTAAAATAAAACAATAGTGACTCTCAAAATGAATGCCTTTCAGGAACTAGCTGAATTTAGTCTGCTGATAGGAAAGTGTGTGAGGGTGTGTGTGTGTGTGTGTGTGTGTGAGAGAGAGAGAGAGTGTGTGTGTGTGTGTACATGTGTGTGGTGTTGTGTGTGTAGGGGGCAGTACTCAAATATTTATTCAGTTTCATCTTGAAATGTGATATTTATATTTTCGTTGTACAACACAAAGAATCCTTCTCAAGTAGTTCAAGGTTTGTTGCGTCAAGACAGAATCAAAGTGCTTCAGTTATTTCAACTGTGTGTTTTATATAAATTGACCAGGAAAAAATCCCAAATTAGTTGTAAAAAGCTTTCTTCTCTCTGCTGTTTAAAAATTATTTTTACAGCCTCTGTTTGATAAATTTCCTAATGAGAGGATCCAAGGCAGTGATATCCCCCACCTTTCCCCACATAAGTGTATTTGGTCTTCATATGAGACATTTTTGAATTTTGGAACAGCTCTTAACAGTTTTGTTTTTTTTTTTTTTTGAAGAAATCTATCCTGGTAGGCCTATTTGTGATTAGGAAGAACTCATTTCAAGTCTGCTCTGTTATTAAAAAAAATGTCTTTCCTTGTAGAAAATACCATATTCTTTATGCAATGTGAATTGAAATGAGACTAGTAGAGAGAGCTCAAAACTGTGAGGGCTCTTTACAGTTAAGAGTTGAAAAATAACAAAGCAGCCACTGCTTGTCAGAAATCCCAGTCTGAGGGGGAGAAAGCATTTGGCAGAGGCAGGCAGGTATTGGGAAAGCCCTAGTGATTTCTCAGGAAGAGAGTAATGGTCCAGATGAGGACTGGATGTCAGGGAGGCTCACCTTCGAATGCATTCCTTGTTCAAGTTGATACTGTAGCATGCAATTTTCATAAATAAAATGAAGAGGCAAGGTAAAGAGCCATGGTGAAAATGATGGTTCTTCACAGATATTGCTGATAACTTGGCTAATGCACTGTTGATGTGCACGTGGTACAATTTTCATATTTTAATCTTAAGTAGAACAAGAAATGACAATTATGAAAAGACAAAATAGATACCACCAACAGCTGTAATTGCCATCCTGGCTGCTCAAAGATGGGCAAAAGACACAGTAAATCAATATTAAGTTCTCTACAAACGCAGGTATCACAACAAGGACATCATATAACATCATTATAAGCAAATTCTAATACAATTTGGACAGTTGTAAAGAATATAGGATGAACACGGGGGAACGTGAGGCTAACTTGTCCTCTGCAGCTTCAGACAGTGTATTCCAGGGGAAAAAAAAAATCCCTGGGAAGCATGGCAATGTATTTAGTTAAGTGTGCAAACTGCTCTGGCTTTAGTAAATGACTGTGATCTTCCTTTTCACAATCTAAAACGTTAAGATCATCAAGGGTTAAATGATCCTGCCACATGCAATTATAACAAGTTGAAATTTGCTAGTTTTAATACACTACTAGGATTTGGAGAAATGCTTTTGTATATAATACCACATCCTAGGAAATATTATGTGATATTAAAGAATACTAATTAAACTGGTGGGTTGAAAAACCACCTAAACTTAAGAGGAAAAAACTATTAAATATTAAAGGCATTATACAAAAATAATTAAAAGAATGAAAATTGGAACTGCTCCATGCAAACCTTAGCAATGAGAAATAACATGAAAAAAAAAAAGACAAATGGAAAGAAACAAAAATTCTGAGGAAAAGATATAACAAAAGTGACAAATATGTACAAATATTTAAAGGTAAAATCAAAATTAAAGACTCACTTTTAATATTATAGTTATAAAGTGTAACGATTTAAATGACCTATAGAAAGTAGGTCTGATTTCATGTATATCTTTCTGGTGACATTTATTTCCTTTATGGAAAATGTAACAACACACAGCACAAAAAAAGTTTTCATAAATTCTTATCAGTCTTTTGCATCTGTTCGTAAGTTATTTTATGTACTGACGAAGATTGGAGTATTTCACGTTTCCTTTGAAAATTTAAAATTTTTAAGTGAAGTAAAATGATTAGGACCTACTCCTTCATCTTCCTCTTTCCATAACTGAACATGGTTTTGAATTCACAGGCTGTTCCCCAACTACACAGATATGCAACATAGAAGAAATTGTTCTCACCATACCATTCTAATTTGTATAGAAATGCTATAAGTATGAAACTAAATTTGAACGATTTTGAGAATTTCTGGTACAAGAAAAGAAATAAACTATTAAACAAAAGACTATCAGTCAGAAGAATCAATTTTCTTTTGTGTGTATGTGATAATGAAAAACAACAAAAATAAAAGCACATCAATTGCACTTTTGTTCATGGATTTGCACTTCCACAAAATTTCATCTCCCTTGAACATTGTCCTCATGTTTTCATTAGATAGTAGACATTCTTAAATTACTTCACTATTTATACAAATAAACAACTAAGTATCCATATAATAAAGTTTATGCACATGTGGAATATGTTTTTAAGTAGTTATATGTATGTCATTATGTATATTGTAGCATAAACAGGCCCATATGCATTATCTCATGTAACATGCATAAATAAGCAACTGGATTTTATGGCCTTGAGATGCATATTTTTTTAAGTCAACCAAACACAATTGAAATTTTAATTTCATTCATGGAAAATCAAAAAGTTTTAATAATAAATCTGCTGTGTAAATAAGTGAGATTGTCATTGCAAATGCTCTCCATTAGCCTGGGTAATAGAATTGACTTGTAATGAATTTAAATATGAAAAAATTTATCTTTGGGCACATCGTATTGCCATTGACACTTAAAACAGCACTCTGTTCTTGATATCAGAGCAAAATCTTTCAAATGAAAAATACTTTTCTTATCTTTTTACTGAATACCCAAAAGAAGGCCATTACTTACTTCCTACCATAATAATGATCTTCAAACAATGGTTATATTGCTAAAAAGTAAAGGCCTTTGTGCCAACCACAAGGTGTCTCCAACCTTTAAATTCTCTAGACCACTCCCTCCCCTGTTCCATATTTCAATACCAAGTGAATCTATATGATCACATTGTCACATTTGGAAACCTTAAAAACACTCATTCAGATGTAAATTGAAAGTGCAGACTTGCGAAGACGTTTTCCCAAGCTTAAACGTATATGTAAAACCATATATTATATTACATATGAATTATAGTTATATATTATACGATTATTATATAGCATATATTAAATACGAATTTACCAATTATTTTATGACTCTATGTTTGGAACCTGGCCTCTTAAAAATAAATAGTGATACAATACCAAAAACAGGGGGAAAAAAAGTTTAACATCAAATTTCATTTTAGTTTATCGTTATCAAGATTCAATTTTTAAAAAATCCTATCAGCCAGCTACAACCAGCGACTCCAAGGGAATAACAGTTTCATAGTAGACTATACACATCTGCAAATAGTCACAAATGCAACTAATTCCTGGCTTTTACAAGCCAAAGCTATTGGTGAAAAGCACTTACTAAAGCTCACCTCATTATGAAGTATGAATATATAGCTAAGAATAAATCTTGTTGAAAAGAATTCCAACTACAGAAAGTCTTACTAATTCAAGACCATGCATGGCTTATCTCCCTCTGTACACAGAGAGGGAATGTTGCGCGTGTGTGTGTGTGTTTGTGTGTGTGTGTGTGTGTGTGTGTGTGTGTTTAATGGGATGCTGTTTATCCCACTGTATCTTACCACTCGGTCTCTTTGGATAACAATCCCAGGACCCAGATGCTAAGGGTAAGTGATATTTTCCCACAAGCGGCTTCTGGCTCCTTGGCAGACTTGGTAGGCAGTTGTCTTGGCAGCCGCTGCGCCGCCTCTGGCCCTCTTGTGTGGCTTTGCTGTGGAAGGGATGCTTGGCCTGCCCTGTCCTCCTGGATACCATTTCCCTCTGACAGCCCTTGGGTTTTGTGAAGCTTTTTCTGTGCAAATCCCTTGTGCAATCTCTGGATGAACTCTCCAAAGGCAAAATAGGGCCTTTCTTTATAGTTGTGTCTAATGATCAGCGGAATTGCTGTTTCAGGTACTCAGGAAAACCCAAACCCAAGCTCAAACTTTTCCAATCTTTGTGGGTATTTGGTTTTCATTTCTGTTCTTGCTTTCACTCCGAGCACATTGTATCCCAACTCAATTGCCAGGGGGTTGGCCAAATTATTTTGTATAAATGTTGCACTTTGTGATTTTTATGTTGTAATTTAGATGATTTTAAAAGTCCTTTGTTTCCCCATACCCATCATCACAAATAATTTTCAAAGATTTTTTTCTCAGATCACAAAGCACATTGGAAATTAAGTCTTGCAAGAAATACAAAGAAGGAATTTTGCAAATTTACCAAGGGCAATCCGCTGATGAACTCTTTAATGAAATAAAGTAGCATGCTTCTGATATTGATATAGGAGTAATACTTCATTCCCTGCATGCTTGTAATCTGGATGACATTTTGAAGCATGTGCTCAAGTTGTACAAACAAAGGCACACAGCAGAGCCAAAGATGGTTTCAAAGACACCAATATAACTGTCTGCCGCATAATTTGTGAGACATTTTCATGTTTCCTCACAGTGATATCACAAAAGTAGTCATAAATGTGTATCATGGATTAAACGATTCGCTGGTTTACCATATGGGTGACCACAATCCCCAAGGAAAAACAATATCTGGGGTGGGGGACTGATAGCCATATTTTCTTTGTGATCTGAAATATCAATAAAGATCTCAAGTTTTCTGAAAGAAGGATCAGGCACATTTTGCATGGAAATGCTCACTCCAATTAACCCTGGGTTGAAATTGATTTCTTTCTCTTCTGCCATTTTTATCTCATGTGACTGCAAAACTCTAGAATTATTGATACTATTAGTTTCACAGTTTAACAAGTAAATTGCTACCCAGTCCAAAAAAAAAAGACTTACACAGGTGTTACATGGGTCTTCAGATAATTATCAAAGGTAGTTTCTTATAAAAGTCTTCATGTACTGTATGGGGAACTGAAAATTCCCTGATGTGCTGTGTGATAATATTATAAATTAAGAACAGATAAAATTTAGAGAGGAGCATCACTGAAGCCTCCCAGAGAAATGAAGATCTCTCCTCGGTAGCTATGGATCTGTTTTGGCAAAGTCTGTTTTTAATGTCAAATCATTTCTGATGCAGAGTACGTATTTATTGTATACAATGTTCTGCAAACCATGTGCTTCTCGCTCAGTCGAAAAATGATCACATTCCAACGTGATTCCAATGTTTTCCTCTGACTTGTGATAAATCCATATTCTGGAAGAGCATCTCTTGTTAAATTAGCGTAAAACCCCGAAGATTGTTGACCATTAGGCTGCTCTGAAGTATATGATCTGATCTTTTTGTTCATGGATCACTTTTGCTCTTTCTTAAATGTAAAACATTTACTAAATATTTAAGGAAACTTTAGAGAAATGTTAAATATTTCTGTTAAGGACTTCAACCATCCATCTTCCAGTTCTGTGAGATATGGCACTTTGCAGAAAGACAATTGTGAAATTTTGGTTTCTCACTTTCTATGTTACATAACAACCCAAAAGATTGTAATTATATATCTATATATTATTCGGGAGTAATTTAGACAGCATTCCTCTGCTAGTAACTTTTTTTTCAGTTTCACAACTAAATATTTACATTTCATCGTTTGGGCTTTTCCTCTCACTTATGAGGTTTTGGGAATGTATTGTTCTATGTTTAAAAGACCTGCAAAGATAATTGTAAATAAGCTATATTTATACCAACAGAGTCCCTGGTAGCGTTCTCTAAAAACAATAAGCAAAAGGAAAACTAAACCTATTTTTGGTTCTCTTTCTACCAGAAGGTGTCACTATTGTGACTACAAGGTAGCCATCCCAAGACATCTAACAAAATTCACTTGAAAGAAGATCATGCATTACCTGTATAATCCAGAAGGTAATTTACTGACATGCTAACCAAACTATCCTATGAAAAATTGCTTGACTAAAATTTTATCTCAAATAAACATGAACTGATTTGAAATATGAAATAACCCTACCAAAAGTATGCTGGGAGAAATCCTAAGGTTCAAGAGATTAAGACATTGCAACAAAAAATAACTCGTGGGATTTTTCAAAGGCAATTTGAGTAGAATCTTGGTATGCTCTTATTTCAAATAGTACTGAATATAAAAATATAAATGTTGGAAAACAAGAAAAGAGTTAGAGTTTTGTCTTTTGAAAACTTTCAAAGTTAAATGACACTTGTGGAGTCATTTTTCCACAGAGAAAAAAACCCCGAGTTTCTCCATGCAGAAGCAGATCATACTTATCCTTACCCTAGGAAATATTAAATAATTTTAAACTTCTGGGGGAAAAATTAAATCTCTCTTTTTTCCCCCCAAAGTTTTTTTCCTCTATAAAGAGCAGTGAGTCTATTCTTGGCTTAATTTGATAAAAACATGCTGCAGTGATATTTTCGTGTTTAATCTCACTTGGGGAGACGATGTTTGGCCCACATTTCTTCAGTATAAGTAGGAAATCTTGGCAGACAACTTCTGCTTTGCAATTAAGCCAAAAATAATTTTCAGATACTTTAGTTTTATCTTAAGATTTACTTCAGTTTTTTTGTTAACTGAGAGAAATATAAGGAGTATGGGTGTCAGCAATATGCCCCATCCACCACCCTTCCCACAAAGACAATGTCAAGAAATAGAACTGCCTGTTAGAATGGCTTTAAATCTCACACTTTCATGAGAGTCTGATGTACAAAGTAAAGAGAGAGAGAGAGAGAGAGAGAAAGAGATTACCTGTTATATCCTTGCTGAACAATCTTAAAATATCTCAAAGTGTCCGAGCAGCTCATTCATCAGAGCTTTGTGATCCTTTTATTACTTGAAAAAAGGCAGTTAGACATGACAACTTCAAAAGTGTGAATGCCATTATTCAATGTTTTGTACGGTACATTCATCCGTGATCCATCTTGTGTGCAACTTCCCCGTAAAAGCTGGAAGTCATTCTCTTCCGTGCTTTTCTAAGACAGTGCCGCACGGACAAGTGCACTGAGAGAGACTGGCCAGTAGAGGCCTCTCTAGATTTGCCTTCGGATTGAGAACTCAGAAGGAGCCTCGAATCCGCTGCAGTTAACACAACTACTTGAAAAGATTCTTGTTGCATAGGGAAAAAGATCACTCTTTAATGCCCTTTTAAGTTCCACGGTGTTGATTAATGTTGCCCTTTACATTAATGATGTTTCAAGTAAAAGAAAACAAATTTAAAATGGATCAATTCTATTGAGGATGCATTAATTAGACAGAGACGCTGCCATATGCTGGGGCTGGAGGGTCTGCTGGCCTTTCCCTTGTAGTTACCTGTGTAAAACCCACCCTATCCTCTACATGAATGCCCAAGCTGAATAGCTATTTGAATGAAGGCTTTAGTTTGATTCGCCATACAAGGGGTACTGTGTCACTGTGTTTTCTTTCTAGGAGTCACTAAGTGATTTCTATATCTGTTGTCATGGTGATATAGCAAAGCAGGGGAAAATGGGGGCAACTTCAGGCTTTCTCCTCACCCTCTGCACTAAGATGTTGTTAGCAAGCCTATAAAACATTGGGCTTTCTCTGGGCCTTCTTTTTGTTCCCTGATTGTCAATAAAACTCATTTTAAGGGTAACAAGGACATCTAAATGTCATCTGTCACAGTGTTAGAGAGATTAAGTTTGTTTAGGGACTTGTGCTGGACAAAGGCCACTATTTGTTCTGCAGATACAAAGCGGTGTTGGCTATCACCACTCTTGATTTAGAAGGAGGCCCAGAGACCATCGAGGAAACATCATCTCAGTTGCAGGTGATGCAGAGGCCTTCTTGACATGACAGCATTAAAATGACAAGAAAAAAAAATAATTATGGTTCTGAATGAGAATCTGCATTCTATTTCCCACACCCCTCTATAGACACCCCAAGAAGAAAGTCTCCTCTTAGACCTGAGGTAAGAAAACAGCTGTTGAGGGCCACAGGCATATTTAAAAACATGGCATACACACCTGACAGTCCTTGAATGAATGATAAAAGAAGGGGAAAGGTTTTGCAAGGGAAGTCAACAACAATAATATGTTCTGCATTAATTCAGCATTTGCCCAATAATGAGGCTAAATGGAATGTACAGATTAATGAAGACATTGGTGTTATTAAAATCAAATCCTGTGGTTCATATGCTTTTCTTAATAATGAACATTGTGGCTATTGGAGAGGAAGAACAAGTTTTTTTTCTATTAATTTGGCACACATCCCAGATCTCATTCAACCAGAACCTATCCCCAGCAAAATGCGTCCGTGGCCTTTATGCGCCTTAGTCATTCTATTTTATATCTGTGTTAATTTGAGGGAAAAAATATTTCCCCTTTATAGAAAGATTTTGAAAAGTGAACATGAAACCTAAGGAATAATTAAGTAATTTTAAAAATAGGATGCTTCTTTCAGTATAAAAGGTGATGGGGAAGTATATAAAATTACGCGCATGTAATGGGGTGCTCACAACACATCTGCCTGCACTCTGGAAATTGGTGCAGCTATCTGGGGGCTTTCAGAGTCTGGTCACATTAATTCATCTCAAATACTATTTTATAGGAAATATGCATGGTAGAGAGGGCCACTATGTTAAAACTTAGCAGAGCTGTTATAAATGTTGGACAATGGGAGATTCCTTATTTGCAATTTGTTGGGTCTTGACAATTTGGATATTTATGAAATGTGAATGAAAGCAGAGTACCACGACCCATTTTCTAATATCCCTGTGAGCACAACCCCATATATGACATGCGTGTATGCATAAGTCCCACACCTCGACGGGAGTGCACATTTGAAGGGACAATGGGACAATGATAAACTCCTTCTTGGTTCTGTGGAGGAAGGGAGTATATAAATATACATACATATATATATATATATATATATACTTGCAAGCTTTGAGTTTCCTTAATTCATGCTCTCTCAAATCAATTTGAAAATCTGATTTTAATCATGCTGAAAAGAGGTGTAGATCCATAAATGCCATATACTGCAACTATTGGACAGATTCCATTTTCATTGTATATTTGGCAGTGTATGGTGAAGAAGATAAACTTACAAAGGGTGACATCGAGAATTAGATCTTGTTAAAAAACAAAAATCCTGGAAGCTGCACAATCACACATTTGTAGATATGCCTGTAATATTAAACACGTGCAACTACTAAAAAGAGCTACGGCAGGATTCCCTTTTTTAAAAATTCCTGGAGCAAATTACCACCAAGCTCAGTGTGATTTTTTTTCTTTTAAGGTAGAAAGATTTATTCTAGACAAACTAATGAAAGCAAATACAGTGCTGAGATGCTGTTACATCAATATTATGGGCCTAGATGACTTTTGTTTAGTATCTTAATAGCTCGGTCATTTGTTATTCATTCAGCTACACACGAGACACCAGGGTGTTATGAAGGACAATACTCTCGGGGCATTTTGAGTTCAATGTGTATTTCTCTACTTATGAAGAACATGTGTTGGCATCAGCGATGGTTAACAACAGGGGAATCACAATATACAATGAAGTTTTACCACGTTGTTCTGAGATAATTTTCTGTTTCTCCAGACACAATCTTTGCAACAGCTGAAGTATAGTTCTGGTGCTCTGTTATAGAACGTGCTGGATGTATGTCTTCTTTCTATTTTTTAACCTCTTATTTCTTACATTATCTCAGATAAAGAGTTATCTGAAAGAATCAAAAACAAATCCCTAACAAAAAGTATGTTGAGCTTCAAAATAGGCCAACAAAAAGGAATGTTTGTCACTTCTACTTGAAGCTATAAACAAGGGGACTGAGAAAATAGATTGGAGAAGTCCAGTAATTCACAAAGATAAACACACACACACCCATGCACGCATGCACGCATGCACAGTTACATGCATTGAGCTTTACTACTTTGTCCCCAGAAGGGCATCTCTGTTACCCTAAATGTTTCATAGCTTTACAGATTCAGAGTAATTCTAACGAGACAAGTAAAAGGAAATGGGTGCTACACAGTATCATTTTTCCCCCCTAAATTTCTTGGGATGAAAATTCTCTAAATGCCTTTAAGTAGCTATGCAATTTAGATAGATTTGTATGGCCTCAATTCCCTGTCCAGGAAAATATAGGGATAGATTTAGGTAAACTCTGAGGGCTCTTCCAGTCCTAAAAGTCTCTTCATATAAGGTTTTCAATTTTTAAAAATGTCTAATACTTTGAAAGCAACTATTTTTATTAAGAAAAAAATAACAATTGATAAGATTTTCAGTGTGATTAATATTCAATAAAATATGCAGTTTTGTTTCAGATTTACCGTGCCAAATTAAGAATGCAGGCAGTTGTATTTTCTAAGTACTATAATCTTTTCACTTTTGACAAATGAGTAGCAAAAGAGTTCATCAGATTGGGACTAAGTTAATTCATCAAGGATTTGTATCATCCTGGATTTTTAACTACTCCTTTGCATTCAGGAAATAGTTAAACAACAAATGGAAATCCATTAAGGAACAGTCCATAAGAAAAAGACAGTATCTTTGATGAATAATACACTTACTTGATATGTTGTCACTTGAACCAAATGACAGTTGAGAATTTTCCTTCCCCTCTCCTCTCCCAACCTGCATCCAAATTCTCAAATCAAGCTTTTTATTCTTGTTTAGAGCAGTCATACAATATCTAAATTTATCATAAAGTAGGTGACTCTGGTAGGTAATTCCTGCATTGTAAAATTCACTTTCCACCTTACAGAATCCACTATTTCTTTATCATTTATGGTCTTCTTCAAGTAGATCTGTAAATAATATGAATAAGTAAGTCTAGCATTATCTTCTCAGGAATACCTTCAGCCAAATAAAGCACTCTATGTACAGAAACAGCTTAACAAAGATAATGGATTGATGCAATTATATACAGTTCACTCAGTCTCTTCTCATTTCCTCTACTGATGAGGGTTTCAACATGTTTTCATTCCGACTTGTGAATATAAAAGTATACAGAATTTATTCAGGTTCTATTTCATTCAGCTACTAATTAAAATTGAAATACATACCCTGGTACAATCATTTTTAAAAGTTAGGAATAATTCATTTTTCATTAATAGTAATAACTACACCATATGGGAAAAAAAAATCCTGTAATGTTTAAGAAAGTATAAGGAGAACTGGTCTAATAATGTGTGTTTTAGAAAGATGACTCTTGCCATATTTTCTTACTAGTTATTGGTAGTATTTGTTAGTACATTAAAGATCGGGTAGTATGTTATAAAGTAATCAAAATTCCTGATTAGATCATCTTCTAATTTTTGAAATTAAAATATTTTCTTTTTCATATTTTAAATTATACTAATAACTCACTGCCATCAAACATTTTAAAGCAATAAAGTGAGAAAAATAATAGCATAATTATAAAATTCAAATAAAACGTTCTTTGAATCTGCATCACAGCTTATTACTTTCAATAGTGCTTAGGTCTTTTAATTCTACAAAAAAAATTTTGGACTTGTACATAAAAGATAAATAATAAATCTATTGAGAAGATGATATACCTTAATTGTGATTTAATCATAATGGAGACAATTTAAAAATATTTTTATGGGAAAATTTTAAAAATAAAACTATGACTTTGAAATGTTATTAAAATCAACTTTCCAATCAAAGACATATTCCTACTCACGAATGTATTATTTGTAGTATTTTTAAACTTAATGATATTCTAAACTGAGATGTACACGATATAAACCAAAAAAATTGAATGGTTAAAAAAATTAGAATTTCAGTACTATATGAAACTCATTCTTTTAACATACTTTAAGTTGAAATGATGGAGTCCCTTTATCACTATGCTTACATTTGTACTATCTAAAACTCAAGCAAACAAATAAAGAGCATGGTATATAAAATTTGGATGAGTTTTCCATTCTCATTGTAGCATCTGAATAACAGAGTTTTTCAATTTGTAAAAAAACAAAAATGGGTTTTATGTAACTTTTCTTGAACTTCAAGTATCATTCATTTTGTTGCAAAATGTTATACATGCTTTAAAAGAATGGCTTGTTTCTCTTTTACTACCACTACCTACGTTTCTGAATGTTTGGGGGCATTTTTATATTATTCCATATATCACTTTTTAGTAAAGCATTGGTTAAAGTGAAATATTCATAGAGATTTCACGGTTCATTTGTAAACATTTTTCCTATCAGATCTGAGGGGGAAAAACACAACATAGATTTTTTTTTAATTTCCCGACATGTTAACAAAATAATGGTTTGAAGGGTGGAAAAATCAAAATTCCATTATTTGAATTTCAACTCTAAAAATTATATGGAGTTAAAAATATAGAGTGATATTTAATAAGCAAAATAGATCTCCCATCAGATAATAATCCCCTTGCTTTCAAATGCTGGCTACCTCTAGGTTAAAAATTGCTAATTCAGGTATTATTTAAGCTACCTTTAAAGGAAAAATTTTCTACTGACATAACTCCATATAAGAACAGAATAAAATAGCTGAGGAATGTGATCACAACAAAAGAGTAAATATGTATTTTCAGAAAATATTTGAATAGGACTCATTTGTAAATGAATGCATATGTAATTTAAAAAGAATATGTCAATCTAAAATAGCAACGCCTTCATTGGGTGGTATAGCCTTTTTGGAAACCATAAAGACACGAACTTCACTTCTTCGCTATTATCAGACTGAACTTCCATTTCTTTTAATGCTCTCTCATTTTTTTTCTCCTGCTAAGAATAATTTACTTAAAGTTACTTTGTTCTCCTTTCATCATTGCATTTTATCACTCTTATTTCTCTGTGTCTCTCTTTTACCTAAACCTTGGTATCTTCTTATGGCCTCTGTTTCCTTAAGAATAATCTTTAATAACATTATCGATCATTTCACATCTCAATCTTTATTATTTAAGCTCAATATTTAATGAAACCACTTTAAATGGCTTACAAAAGTGAGTAAAAAACACTAATATTTTATATTTAAATAATATTGTGCCCCTTGAAAATGCTTCCTGAAATCATACTCAAGTCTCTCTTTAATGCCTGAATTTATATTATAAATTGGCTTCCTCTTCATCAGGCATATTTAAGTTGAAAAATCTTAAAGAGAAGTCTTTGCCCTTAAGGAATGTAAGGTGAGGGGAAGCACTTTTTTTCTTTTTTTTTAATCAACATCAAAAAGAAACGAGGTTAGTAGATGAGTTTTACAGCAACTTTAAAATATTTAAAAATAAGTAATAAGTAAAGTAAGACTAAAAGTAGAGTCAAGTCTGGTGTCAATAATATTAGAAAAGTTCATATGTATACTCTTTCTCCACCCATTTTGTTTTGTGTTAAATCAACCTTTGAAGGTTTTTTGGGTAAGCAGTATGAGTAGGGACCTAGCTTCAGAGTTAGAAAGGTTGGAGTTCAAATCTTGACTCTAGAAAAGGCAAATAAATTTCCAAAGTCACCCTTCAGTCATCTATCAAATAAGGATGAAAGTCATAACTATTCTGTGACAATTAAGGTAAGGCATATCAAATACTTACTAGAGAACCTGGCACCCAGGAAGAGTTCAATAAAGTTGGCCTTTATAATGTTATTAGTATTTCCCAGACAACAAAGCATCACCAAAATATATGTGTGTATAGACACACACGCACACACACACACACACACACACACACACAGCTTTAGGGTCAGGTAGAATATGTTGATTCTGACACTTGCAAGAGGAGTGGCATTTGATCAACTAATTCTAATGAGTTTAGATCAACTCATTCTAATTCTCTGAGTTCAAATTCTAATTCAACTAATTCTCTGAGTTTAAATTTCCACTTCTACAAAAGTCTATATATTTGATAGAGGCACAAAATCTGTGCTATACCAGTAAATGCTTACAAACGTCTAATGTGCATTTGCTGATTTCTTATGGTGTAAATCCTTCCACCACAGCCAATTTCAAGCTTCCAACACAAAGCTGGGAAGAGAGGTACGGTTGCACATCATTATATGTATAATATAGTATTTCTCATTATATTATTTTATCTCATATGATATTATTTCCCCCATGTGGATTCAATAATTATAAACAACATCAAAAACAGAGATATTAGTGAAAGATTGTATAATAATTAGGAATTAATGAATCTGGAATATTATCTTTTTTAGTATAATTTATGGTAAGTTTTAGAATTTATTTTTTTATAGTAAGAGCTATGTTCAGCGGCTTAGCTCTCAATAGTTTTGAAAATTGTACCATCATCTCTTCTGAGCCAAGAAGAGTGGCTCCAGGAGTACAACAGGGCATGAAGATTAAATTAGGGAATACTGGCAAAAACACCTACAGAGCTTTCTTTTTAACAAAGCACTTTCCAAGCTACATAGACCCATATCTATATGTTTATATAGATAGAAAGTATTTTATATTTATTTGTTAGGACTTATTTACGCACATTTCTTTGCCTCAATACAATGAATTATTGCTTTTGTCTAAGTCAAGTAGGGAAAGTAGATGAGAATACCAAAATAAATAAACAAACAAAAACAAATAAACAAAGCCCACTATTAGACACAGCTCAGTGTGGAAAAGATTTAAGTCTCCAACAGTGCAATCCCAGAACATATTTCAGTATCAGTTGACTCAATATTGCCTTCATTAATAATTTTAACTCCACCTCTGATGACTATATGAGACATAAATGCTATAAACATTACACTAAAACTTTTTTAAAGTGTACATTTTAGCATTTAATGAGCAATGCTAATTTATAAAATATATGATTATATAATATGTCTTGTATAATTAATAATATTAAATCAGCAATAGCAAATCCTCCAGCATTTAGATTAGACTAAAGGAAATAGTTCAATATTTTTCTTTGTAGATAAATTCATTTGCCTGAGCCAGTTGATTTTTTTAAAAATTAAGCATAGCATGATTCAAAATTGGCACCCTGGGGAATCATTGCCACCATAAGGAATTCTCTGAAAAATCAATTAAAGCAAAGTTAAGTAAATTAAATGAAGGGAAGCTCCTTCATGGAAACTCTCAAAATACAAACATATTAAAACTATACTGAGTTACTCTATATTCAAAATACATGCAGATATTTCTCCATTACTAATGTGATTTTTTTCCAAATGATTCAACAAATACTTACTGAGGAGCTACCATATTCCTGATCCTTGTGATTTTCCATGTTACTTTGATTCTCAACTTCTCTTTGTTAATATTTTACCCAGACTATTTAAAACTTTGCACATCTCAAAAAAGCCTTATAAAAGAGCTCTCACATTTTCACATTCTGCTATGGTTTATATTTGTAAAGAAGATTTTATATTTCTCTCTGCCTTCTTTACTCATCACTTAGTCTTTGATTTTCTAAAGATTTGGGGCAAATACCACATTAAAAAGGATATAAATTTAATCAGCAAGAGTCATGTTTAGTTGTTTTATGCAACATAAAAAGGAGAATATTTGTTAGTTGAGCTGAAAATTTTAATTATAAACTAGCAACTCTATAAAAATACTTTTGATATCCCTCAGATTAAAAAGAATAGGAGTTAGCTAATTTTCTCATTCAGAATAAAAACAATTAGCCTATTATATTACTCATGTTTTAAATACACACACACACACACACACACACACATTATTATGTGTATCTGATTTAAATTAGAGAATGAAGTTGAGTCTGTGATTTTTCTCTCCAAATTCGGAAAATAAAATTTAAATATCTAGATAAATGGCAAAAATAATCTAAATGGTTTAAGAAGGGAATTCGATAAGAAAATAATAATATTAGTAAAAAGCTAAGTTATTTTTCAAAGTCATTATCACTTACAATAAATTAGTTTTCCTGATCTATAGCGATGTTTAACTAGATATGCCAGAAAACGTATATTATTTTAATCTTCCATGAATATTTTCAAAGTTTCAAGTGTATAATGGAAATTGCTTTTAAGTGTTATATTTTTACTTTGATGAAATAATCTTTGGACACTCTCTTGACAAACAAGTACTGTGTTTATACTCTTAGTATTATATCAACATTTCTCCATAGAGCTGATCCTTTATTTGTAGGTTTTATTATGACAGAACAGAGTGGCTTACAGAGAGGGAATGTGTAAATAAATCACAGCTTCCTAAAAAAATACAGACACCTTTAGAAAATTTCCACTGGCAGTGAAACTTGTTTTGAATTATATTTTTATTTCAAAATAAATGTAACTTACTGAGATTCACATTCCTTAAGTAACTGGGGAACAGAAAAGCAAAACAAAGAAGTGGAATGAAGTCATAAATTGTAATTGACCCTAAATGTAAAATCATTCTTAACCTGAAAGATTTAGTTTCACTTTAAAATGGCAAAAATGGAAACTAAGTAGATTTTAAACATTTGCGCTAATTTTTAATCTGCTTGAAACACATAATTATTTTTTGTCACTGAGGAAACTGTATGTATTACATATGTTAAATGACCTCTTATGCCTATGACCAAAACTGATGAATTCTCCAAAATCCTGAAGACAGTCACAATGAAACAACTTATTGCTATTTAAAAAAGTCATTAGTGTCAGGAATGTAATATAGATTTCATCCATGGAAGCATCGTTTATGAATTCACTGTCCAGTCTACTTTCAAATTTTAAAACAGATAAATTTTTAAATTCAGTATTTGGTAAGCTTTAGGAAACACTTATTTTCTATTAAGTATGGGAAATATGGAAAATCTAAGTATACATTGGTTCAAGAATCACCAAACTTTTGAAGCAATAACAACACTCCTCTTAGAAAAAACAAAAGTCCTAAATTTCACCTATTATCTTTTTCTAAAGAAGTGCAATTGTGCCAGTCTTTGTTTTATGTTTAAAGTAAAAATTAGCATTTATAACCACAATTTTAAAACTTAGGGTAGATATTCAAATAATATCTACTAAATATTGTGACCTAAGTAAATTAAAAAAAATTAAAATAAATTTTAAAAAAAGTAAAGTAAAAAAAAAAAAACAAACCTGTTTAGGATATGTTTTTTCCACTTTTTTGCCCCCCTAAAGGATAAACAGAATTTGTCATGTTATTGATAATGCCTGATTTTCAGGAATAGTGATTTATATAATAATGATTTCACTTTGTACAGAATCATGATCTAACAAAAGCATACTGAACTAACGAAATGACATCACAAGGCTTTCTTTTTATGTGCTGTGTATTAAAGGGCCATTTTATTAGTTAGTCACTATACATGAACAAGCTACTATAATCGGGCAAATGGACAGTTGGTCTTTCGAGAGTCTATCATTAATGAAACTGAAAGGCTTAAAACTGATGTTTAGAATTTGATAGCTGGAGAAGATTATTTATCGAATAATTTGCATTGTGATTTCCGAGCCAAAGTTTGATGCATGACTTCATTGTATTTGAAACTCAGTGAACACCATGGTTAGCTGTGTCCTCAAAAGGAAACCATGCATTTCCATTTCTAAGTATACACCGATGCCAGAAGGTTACCAAATATAACAAAATTAAATTATTTAAAATTATGATCCATGGCAATTATTTTATAATTAAATTCTTGAATAAAGTATTAGGATCTAAATGTAACCATCTATACTTTCTTGTCTTTGGGGATATTGCACAACTTCAAAAACACTATTGGGTATTTTGGGGGAGAAAAGCATGTAATTAGAAGTTTTAGTGATCTAAATTTGAATCCTGTTTCTATCATCTATTAGCTTTATATCCCGAGTAAAAGTGATTAACCAGTCTCAATTTCCTAAATTGAAATAAAAAAGGATAATAAAATTTACCTAAAAGAGAGGTTTTTGAGGACTAAATGAGAAAACACATAGAAAAGCTAGCACAATGTCTGCCATAGACTAAGAGTTCAATATCACTCTTTCTGTTCACATTCCCTTCAAATACAAAATTTCATTTATTTTCAAACTTTGTTGTCATAATTGCAAATCTAAAGGAAACTTTTGCCTAAATCACAGGTTCTAATTTATAGATTATCTTGGTTGATCAGAATATTTTGGACCTTCTTAAAGTTGGACCCTTGTGTTATTAAGATTTTTGTTGGAACAATGTACAGTTTTACCCACAAATTATTAATCAATAAGAAATAAAATGAAAACTATATTTCCTGTGGCTAAAATTAAAACTTTCAGAAGAACATTATCAGTGTCAGACTGGTTGCCCTGCCCATAGTATGTGTCCCTCCTATAGTGACAGTATTGTTCTAAGCAATTTGTATGGTTTTCAATATGACTTTACAAATACAAAGCAAAACTGGAAAAGAGACTAGAAGAACAGCCAAATGGAAGAGCATACCCTAGGACCCAGAAAAAGAACCAAGGGAGGAAGAGTAGGAAATAAGACCATAAAAAGAAATGATAACCAAAGGAAAATGGGTAATCAACATCATCAACAGAGTTCAGGAGCAATAAGACTAAAGACAGGAAGTTGATTTTGATCAGTAGGTCATTGTTGACCAACATGAATATAATTTTGGTTAAAGGAAGATTGGATGTTCACTCCACCAAATAGCTGTGGCTGAGATCCACATGGACATCTATGTTCCAAAATTCAATGGAAATTTTCAATTTTTCTTGAACTGTAAGTCAGATATGGCACGGTTGACAACATTTTTCTTAGAAAATCATCTTCCCTTGGTTTGATTTACACTAACATTTCTATTGTTCTAACTGGCTACTTGTAACTCTCTGTTGCAGACATCCTCTTATATTGACCATTCACTCTGTAATTGTTCTTTTGGTCTTAGTCCCTATTCTCATATTACTTTATAATCTCTCCCATGCAACTTTATTTTTGTCTATATGATTCCCAAATTTGATCTCTGTCCTAGAATTTACTTTTGAGCTTCAGGCCTATACCCAGCTACCTACTCAACAGCTCCACTTAGATATTTCCAAAATACTTCTAACTCATGGCATTTTCTGGAATCTTACTTCCAAAAACTTAAATTCCCAATTTCAGAAAATAGATACACCATCTATCCAGTTCCCTAAACCAGAAACTCAAATCATCCTATACCCAATCCATCACTAAGTCCCATCAATTATTGTTTCTAAGTGTTTCCAATCATCTATTCCCTACCACCAAATTCATTCTCTGTACATGGAAAGGATGATTTGTTCAAGATTCAAAACTCATCAGATAATGTCTTCCATTTTCAGCACCTCATCACCCCTAAGTGATTTAATTATTTTTAGAATAATGACTGAAATATGTACTAGAGCATTCAGGACTCAGAATGATTTTCTCTTTCCTACCTGTCTATAAACCCAAAAGAGATAAAAGCAATAACTGTTCAAAGTTGAGTCAAGTGAAAGGTATTTCAGGATAAAGGATAAGTCTACGTTCTTGAACATGGCAAGACAAGACCCAGGAGAGAGGAATGGATTAAAGGTATATAAAAAAGAAAAGTAGTAATAGAAGAATCAAGATCTTAGTAGTAGGAGTAGATAGGGATAGCTTACCCATGTAAAAGAAAAAAGACACAACTTACTAGTAAACAAAAAAAGGTAAAAAGTTAAATTTAAATATTCCATAATTGTTTTCAATTAAATTATATATTAACTATGACTGATTATAGTTTATGTGGGCATAGATATTAAAATTCATTACTAGATAAGATGCTAGCAAATATTTATTACTGGGCTTCAATTTAAAATATTGTATCATGTTCCAGAATTGTATTTAAACACAAAGAGTTATTTGCTCTATATTCTTAAATGTCTATGGTTTCTTAATTTGCATTTTCAATGAAGTCATAAAGTTGCAATTTAGTATAAGACACATTTATTTTCAGTTTACTAGAAGATTTTCTGTGAATTTTGGAAATCATACAATGCTATCGGACAATTCTTGGTTGACTACACAAAAAGCAGGCCTACCTTAAAAAGATGAAAATTTGCACTATTGAAGACGGTCAATAAAGAGCCGCAGGCTCTGAGAGCAATTCCAGTTATTAGCAGATGTATGCTCTTCTGAGTATACAAGTACCTCTTCATATCTCTTTAACACTTGTAAAGTGTCACTGTGTAAACTACTTTCTGGGATGAAGCCAAGCACTTTGAAGGCTGAATAACTCAGGCAACTAGAAGTCTATTTATTTCACTGAAACAGTGAATTGTGTATGAACTAGAAGAAGAATCTGATTCAGTAAGTTTTAAATAATTTGTTTCTGTATAATTTTACCTGAGATGTGACTGTCAAGTATGGAGATTGATTTTTAGGTGCATATTTGAGCATAAAAACCCTCATAACTGTATTTGTAAAGAGACTAATCTCAAGATAGTGTATGTTTACTTCAGTAATGATTCCAGCAATTAAGAAAATTTGAGAATCCTCCGTTGGAATTAATTTCAAAGTAAGGTTATTGGTCAAAGATGAAATCCCCTGAACATTTTTGTCATAAATTCCTTTGTATGGACTAAAATATGATTTCCTGGGTTCTTCACCAACTTTTTTGTTTTCTTAATAAAATTGGAAAATTTATGGTGGTTTGGAAAAAAAATAAATCATTTACAGGTGTCAACTATTTATCATAAAAAGGTTACCCTAAAATAGAAGTTACATAAAGATTTTGAGGTTTAACATCCCCATCTGAATGAATTTCTAGATGTCACATATATAGGCACTTACTGATAGCTGACCACATCACCACCAATATAATCAATAAACTCTAAAGATAGGGTAAAAATTAGCAAAAGTCCTAGAGACTGGGAAAGAAATTTGGTGTTGTGTGGATATAGCAGCAATAGAATCATATTAAATGCAATTACTCTCATCTGTCCACCTTTAAAAACAACAATATGGCCAAAGAATAAACTAGGCTACTTATAAATAAAGAAAACTTGAGTTTAAGGCATCTCTTTCATTTTTTTTATGATATCTCTCTCTTGCATTTTAAATGCAAGAAGTCAACAAAGATTGCCTTCTAAATTTTGAAGGGAAATAAAACCCATTCATTATACACATTCCTAAGTAGGCAGGATCTAAACAAGTATCCATATATTCTTCCTGAAGATATTATTAATTGGACTGTGATCCAACTGCCTTAGATAAATTACAAACCTATGCAATACAAGGATGAGTAGTGAGCATTGAAACTTACTCAATAATTTTTAAGTCAGTGCTTATTACATTAATCTATTAGTTTATTCCAGTTTGAATCATGAGCTCAAGTCAGTTTTGAGATGTCTGAAAATGTGATAAAAGAGCTTCATGGAAGGAAAAGGAGAGAAAAAGTGGCAGACAAGACTCTGAGAGGGCTGTCACTATAGATTTGAGAAGTAGTAGCACATGCATACTTTCTGAAGACGAGGGGCATAACCTAAGTTGAAATATTTATATCTCTTTTTTAAACAGCAAGAGCAGGAGCTGCTGAGCTCTAGACTGGGTTTGGTTTATAAAAACAGAGAAAGCGGGGTTCTGGGAAACATCTCAGAGACATAGAATGTGGGGCAACCGAGAAGAACTTAGACTTGCATTATGAAAATCAACCGTCTGGGTTACTACTAAGATATGTCTCTCCCAAAGGAAATTCTTGCAAATAGCTGATCCAGAAAAACCCGACTAATTTAACAATGAACTTTAAAAAAACACTAGCAGAGCTTGGATTAAAAAATCACCATCATTATAAAAGAAAAGAAAGAAGCAGTATAACTTTCCAATAGATGAAAGCTACTCACCAGAAAAATGTTGTTAATCAGCTTATTTAAAAATGTAGGCAATAATTGCCCATTTTTAAAAAATAATGAAGCAATTGTTTCTTTGAAGGGAGACATCGAAGTGGAAATGCAAAAATTCAGGGAGGAAATGGAAAGACAATAAAATAAAATGAAACATGATCTGTCAGAAGTCCCAAAAGATGAAGAGGAAAGTGATGTAAAAGAATATAAAAGAATTTTTTTTTAAAATAGAGGAAAACAAAGGAAAATCGGGAAGTAAAATGCAGCAAAGCACATAGAAGAATTTTAAAAAGTAACCAAAACTAGATAGATATTTTAAAGGAGCTAAAAAGCCTTAGAAACAGAGATTGTTATAGAAGAGAAGCTGAAGGGATTAACATACACATAAATAAATATTGAAAATAATCCAAAACAGTGGAATAGAAGAAATACTTAGATATATAATTCAAGAAAACTTTTGTGAAATAAAGATTTGAATTACCATATTGAAAATGTCAAAACTAGTCACGTGAACATCTATCAATAATCTTTCTATAAATGTGTTTGATTATAAAAATAATTAAAGACTATAAAGAAAAGCCCACAAAAAATAATTTACTCAAAACTCCACCAGAGATGCTAATTATTAACATTTGTTATATCTGTTTCAATTTTCCTGCACTTAACTATGCACACAATATAATGTATAATAACACATAATTTAATATTATATATGACAAAATATACAATAAAATATGTAATATAATATGTAAAATTATACTTAGACATATTTTTTAATTAAATAAATATGTTAGGTATATTTGAACCCAATTTTAATTCTAATCTAAAAATTTATGTTGAAAAACACTTTCATGCTTATGGTAAAAATAATTACACAGAACAAAATTGCCTAGAACGAAAAGTTAATCATTTTCCCAACTCAGGCTTTTCTCCTCTCTTATCTTTCCAGGTCTTTACACAAATGGAAACATGCTATAAATAAAGTTTGGACATTTTTCCTATTAATAATGCATTTATTTACAGACTCTCAAAGAGTCAAACATCAGCAATATAAGTCTACTTCACCCTTTTTGATGGCCACATGGTATCACTTTAAAAGAAGGTACCATGATTTGCTTAAGTATACTGTTAGCTTGTTTTTGATCTTTAGCTTTTCCAACAACGTTGCCGTGGATATCTTGCATATAAATGTAAGCTATGTGCTGGTATTTCTGTAAGATAAATACCCAGAAATGCAATTGCGGGGTAAAAATATAGGCACATTTAAATTTTTTACAACTATTATCATATGAATCTTCAAATTTGTTACCATTTTCCATATTCAGAAAAAAGAATGAAGTCATTTATGTTCTTTCACCCTTACCACACTGTACATACCAATTTTTTAAAATCTCCAGCAATATGAAAAGTGAAACAGTGGTACTTCTTTGTTGTTTAACTAAAATTTTAAAATCATAAGGTTGAGCATCCTTAGTAACAACTTGCATTTTTTTATCTGAAAATTGACTGTTTATGAACATTTCTCATTTTACTATTGGGTTATTATTGTTTTCATATTGATTCACAAGAGCTCTTTACATATTAAATAAATCAATATTTCTGCATGTCATATGTGTTACAATTAGGTTTTGCCAGATTGCAATTTCTTTATTGATGCTGTTCATTTCCACTTCTACAGGCAGAACTTTTTAATTGTAACGTAGTGAACAGTACTTTGTGACTTAATTATAAAGTCTTTCTTCCTCTATAATTCTATTTTTACTTTTCATAATTTCCCCTGTATTTAAACTTCTTTATTAAAAATACTGCATAGTGTTCCATGGTATTGATGCATCATAATTTTTTTAGCCTATCCCTTATCACTAGTTATTTGGTTATTTGGTTTAGTTCTTTTTTTTTTTTTTAATTCTGGGCAGTGTTGGGAAGAATGTCCATATGTTTTACATGTATTATTATAGTCATGACTTTCCTAATTATAGATTATCTTCCACTATAATTACAGTGTCATATAGCATTCTTATGTTTAATATTTTACATTTGTAGCCTGCCAAATGGCCCTCCATAAACATTATAACGATTTACATGCCCACAAGGAATATATGTGAAATGTCATTTTTTGACACCATTACCAAGGTTAAGTATTGTTAGTTTTAAATATGTTTTCCAATTGTAAATTGAAAAACTTATCTCAGAACAAATAATTACATTATTCATCCCCAGTCCTTTGTCTTTTTCTTTAGACTTCTTTTCCAGTACTTTTTACTCTAAGTTTGTTTTCTGTGCCACTCAGACAGAAGACTGACTCCAAAGATAAAGATGCCCCCTGGGCAAATGGGAGAGAAATTGCACAAAGAAAAATTCAGGTTGCTACTTTTCCAAGTAAGAGGATCATTCTTTTCTAGAACATATTTAGATGTTTCTTTTCTTCAGTCTAACCACCCCATGTTTTGTACTAAAATAAAAACATCTTCTCAATTGCATTAAGTCTATTTCCACAGCCCATTTAAGCTTCTATTGTATTCTGTTCTCACTTGTCTGGGGAAAAGATGGACTATGTCTATGAGGCTGAGTGAGGCTCAGACTCCATATCATTTCCTTACATCCTCATCATCATGGGTGGCAGAGGAGGGCAATTCATTCTCTCTCCACTGAAACCCTTCCCTCACATGTGGTGCAAAGCTCCAGGCAGACAGGCTGGAGACTTGCATGTCCTCCAAAGACTGCAGTTGTAAAACAGCTCTTGCAAGATCAAACCCTTGCTAATTACAATACCAACATCTATTAACTTTTTCATTCATCACCAATTTTCATTCATTTCTTAAGGCTAATACTAATTGCAACTTAAAAAAATAATAATGCTAAATAGGGCAAGCAATCTGGGAACCCAAATGGTATATTCCCCTCCTGATACACATTCTCTCATTAGACACATTCATAGAGGAAGGAAAAAAATCCTTCCAAAGCGCTGGCACTGCAAATTATTATTTTTATAAATTATATTTGTTCTAGGGTTATTGAATATACTATTTTTTTAACTTATAAAGTGAGAGTTTGGGGATAATCGACTTGGTAAGCAGTCTCAATGGAGAATTTAAAATGAGGGAGAACATGGTGAAGAGGAAATAATAAGGGGAGGAAAGTACTAGATCTTGAAAAGTAATCTGGGATAAACCAAAGGGACTTTTAATAAACATGATCTTTGTTAAATTTGCTCTGGATATAGCCAGCAAAGATTCCAGAAATATTTTTCTACTTAAGAAAATAACCACTTCCCAAAAATGATTTTGCTGCCTGGTCTGTTATTTATCATCTAGCTGCAATTATCATATCAACATGTTAACTAAAATAAAACAAATATGTCTTAATGGCATGAAGAGAAGGATGTACTTTTAGTTCCTGATTTATTAGTTTGGTAAGAATCTATTGGCATGTTTATCCTTATCATTAGTCATTTCCTAGTTAGGAAAATAAGAACCCTCACTTGTCCATGTTAATTCCTGGAACTTTTGGCCACAGGTTAAGTTCCATTATTCAAAATTGCATTTTGGCCTTCTACTTCCTAGGCCATGTTTGCCATCTGTCAGAAGCCACATTAACAGTTCATTTTATTACAGAATGGGTTAAAGTTGAAGGAAGTAAATAGAGTAGTACAGGAGTGAATCAACTCTGGTGTGTATTCAGACAATGTCAACTAACTTGAGATGATAAGTGTCCTTACTGTTCTTAAAACAATGTGCAACAGCGAACGCAGCTGTCTATGTGTAGCACCGAGGTATGGGACAGCGGCTCCTCTTACTCACCAGCTGCACTCAGTTGTTGAAGATGAGCTTTGGGAGCTGAGGTAATCCACGGCAGTCACGGAAGCCGAGGTGATTCCCTCAGGATGGGAGGGATCCTCACCCGCAATGACCTTAGCCCTCGGACTGGATTCACAGTTTCTTTTCCTGTGCAACACCTAGGCACATTCAAATTTTCCACAGCTGGGGAAGACCTTGTTATAGGATCCGCCTGATGACCACTCAAGGACTCAATACTTCCACGTGGCAGTTTTGAAGAGACTGCTGCCCCGAGTTTTTAAGTTTCTCTTATCAGTAATCAAAAATATGCTTCAACAGAGAGAAGAGGGAAATAGGAACAAAAGGTACTTTTATTGTAGATACTGGCCTTACAAGAATTGCAAACCCAATTAAGTCACTGCTTTTATTACACAATAAAATAGGAGTCATAATGAAGTTTACTCAGAAGTACTTCTTGTCAAATTATAGCTTCTGAAATATGACTGCATGCAGCAAAGCCAGTAAAGGCAAACACTTATTCAGCCCCAAAACTAGGATTATGGAGTGTGAGAATAAATGAAAGGCGAACATAGCTCAAAATAAGAAATATGGCAGTTACAATGCGAGTGTTCTCTTGCAATCAATCAATTTCTAAAAAAAATCTAAAAAGGCTGGCAATGCTGCCTTTTATCACTATTCCTCATTTTGGTTATAAGGCCCTCAGATTGGTGTCCTACCAAACCTTTATATTTGGTGCCATGATACTATCTTTATTTTTTGTTGATTCCAGCTTTTGACACAGTATTGAGACCACCTCCCCACTCCCACCGCCACCCCCCCCGCCTCCAGGAAGAGGAGCAGATGGGACTGGACTTCCTCTCTGTGATCCAGAGAAGAGGCGCCTATTCATTCCAGTAGTCAGCATCCCTCTGGTGAAATACCACATACATCTTAAGTAAATTTTAGCACTGTGGTTAAGCAGATGGACCATATTTGTAGCAAAAGATAGATACCCTAAATCTTTAATAAGAGATTTTTTAAAAACCTTAATAGATGGAATTGACAAAAAAAAATCCAAAAAACAAATTAAAAAAAAACCTTCCATAAGGCAATGGACAGAGAGTTTCACTGCTAAGTTTTTTCAAACATCCAAGGACCACAAGTTTTTATCTATTTAAACTCTTTGAGAGGTTGTTTTATAAATTAAAACCTCATCATTGGTTTTCAAAGCCAAGTAATAAATGATAAGGAGGATAGCTCAAAAACATTATGGTGCATAATTTACATATAAATAAACAGAAAAAATTAAAACGTTTTATTAATCAATAATTTGATTCTCTGCCCAGGAAAACAAAGTTAATCTTTGTCCAGTAAAATGTCCAAGAGCTATACAAATAATTTGAATTCATTAATGAATGCGTTACAATATCATTATTTCACATCATCTAGTTGGGCTTTCTGAAAAAGAAATGTAAGGATGATTCAATATTAGGAAATCTATACTTTCATGTTTTTTTCAATATATTAGCATCTTGACAAGGGTACAAGAAACATTTTATATAAACTTTTGGACTAGATTATTTTTAATAGACTTTGTTTTTTCAGGAAGTTTTAGGTTTACAGCAAAAATGAAGGTACAGAGTTTCCCATATACCCGCTGCTTGCACAAATTTTCCAACTGTAATCCCCCAGCAGATGATGAGCCTACATTGATTACAACTGATCAACCTACACTGACACATCATTATCATCTAGAGTCTGTAGTTCACATCAAGGTTAACTCTTTATGTCATATATTCTATAGGTTTGGAGAAATGTATAATGATATGTATCCACCATTATGGTATCATATAGGGTAGTTTCTCCTACTCATCCCTCCCTCTCCCCTAACCCCTAGCAATTTTTAACCTCTGGTATTTTTTTACTCTCTCCATAGTTTTTCCATTTCCAGAATGTCATATAGTTGGAATCATGTAGTATATAGCTTTTCAGATTGGCCTCTTTCATTTACTAAAATGCGGTTAAATTTCTCCAGAGGGGGTGATGTCAGCAAGATAATGGAATAGGATGTCCCTCACTCATATCCCCCCTGCACAATGATAATTTGTTAGCCATCCACAAGAACAAAAAAAAAGCCTTTAAAAAGCCTTTGTGGGAGATTTAGGATCTGGGTAGGAGTTTGTGAAACCTAGTGGAGTCCAAGACCAAGGAGGGCTCTTTTGAGAAGGCAGGCCTGTGCCCAAGTGGCTCACTTGATGACTGTGGTCCCAGTTACAAACCGGAAAACTGTTCCATCCCTCTGTGGACTGGCTACAACTCGATTTGGGCTTGATCCTGCCATATGCTGGAGGGACCCAGGAGGAGTCAAGCATGTTCATGCCTTAGGCAGTGGACCCACAGCTTTTGACCTGTGGTATGGATCATGAAGTGACTCTGTTACCCAGGTCTGGCCCCACTCAGCAAGCCCACCAAACTCAGTCTGACTTTCGGTTCTGAAATGGCCCTTGTAGCTGAACTCCCGTCCTCCCAGCCATAGTCGATATGCAGTCCTGCCAGCCTGGGGACTCATGGGAGGCCTATGACGGTGCCCCTGTAGAATAGCCAACCAACTTCCATCTGACAGCAGATCCTGAAATGGTCAGTGACTCAGCTCCAGCCCCTCTCAACTGTGGTCCATGAGCAGTTTGGCTCCCCAAGAGACCCACCAGGAAAAAACCCCAGCTGTGTCCTCGGGGTTAAGCTCACAAACCTTGGTCTGACTGCAGATCCTGAAACAGTCTTACAACTTAGTGTCAGGATCTCCCTGCTGTGTTCAGGGGCAGTCTTGCTTAGCTAGAAACCTGGGAAGAGACGTGCCCTTTGTGCCTCTAAAGCCAGGTCTGTAGACTTTGATCTTGGTTGTTAGTTCTGAAGTGGCCCTGGGACTCAATTCCAGCCCCTCTCACTTCAAGGCCAGTTCTGCCTACCCAGGGACCTGCTCAGTGACCCAGCAGGGAGCCCTCCTAGGGACTTGACAGAGCCACACCATTCACACATCTCATAACAGGCCCACTGTCTGTAAACCCAACTGCAGACCCAAAAACATACTCTTGTCCCTAAACCAGCACTTCTGAACAAAGTTCCAAACACCCAAGGACCAGACAAGATTCACATATGCCTGAGCCCCTAGTAACAGGCCAACCAACAGTGAACCTTACTGTGAACTGCATGATTTCTAATTACTCTCATAGTGTTGGTTTTTTTGAGCTTCCAATTTTGCTGAATCTAGTTATGTTCAGAAAGTTCAGGATGGGAAAATAAAGCAAAACATAGAGTTACTGAAAATGACATTAATTTATCCCCAATTTCTCCTATAAGGATGGTGGTAGTTATGGTGGTGAAAGTAGCAGGGTGTTACAATTTAGTATGTTGTATGCTAATTTTCATGTCTTTCTAATTTGTGATAATGCAATCATGGTTGATGGGACTAATGTAGCATAGTGGAAAACACTGGAAAAATACATTCATGACTTCGGTAATCTTGGACAAAAACTCTCAAATTTTATTTATTAATCTGTATGACAGTGGAAATATTACCTTTGCTTACAAATTACAGAATACCTATCTACTGTAGAGTATCAAGAAGAAAAAAAATCAAAGGACTAGAAATAATTTTCAGATGAAATAATTGCTTGCATTTTAAAAATCCAAAATAATTTTCACATAACTAATTTAAATTAATAAGAGACTTAGCAATATTACTAGAAACAAATCAATAAATCAGTTTCCATATAATAGAAACAAATAGAAAAGAGTTTTAAAAAGATTTTCGGTGATAGCAAATGCTTAAAAATAAATTTAACAAAGATGAAAAAATTGCAGAACATTATGAAACACTATTAAGTAAAATTAAAGAAAATCTAAACAAATGAAGAGCTATACCACACTCATGGATCAGAAGGCTCAACATTGTACAGGTATCAATTTTTTGTAAATGTACATATAAAATCAATGCATCGCACAATGTTATAAAAGGATTTTTTGTGCAAGTTAACAAACTAAAATTTGCAGAATCAAGAATAGCCAAGACACCCTTGAAAATAACTTGCTTTACAGTATATCAAGTCTTATTATAAAGGTGTAACATATTATACAGGATTGTATTAATATAAGGATAGACAAATAGATATAATCCAGAATCATACATACATGAACGCTTGATTTATGACAAATGTGGTGCTGCTAAGCAATAGGAAAGAAGATTCTTTTCAAAATTGGTATGGGTATGATTTGGGCCTGATGTAATTATTTATTGTGTCCCTTTTCACTCTCAAAGTGTCTTGTTTTGGAAAATAAATTATAGAGATTGTTTATACACATAAAATTCATATAAAATTTGATTACTATTTCACACCATACATAGAAAGTAATTCTGGGCAGATCATAGAGCTAAATATAAGTGGAAAAAATAGCAAAGCACCCAAAAGAGAATATAGTAGTATCCCATCATGAACTGAGAGTAGGAATATTTAAACAGGACACAAAAAGCATTAATGATAAGGAAAAACATTGGTAAGTGAACTACATTTGAGGAAAAAAACCACAACTCCTATTGATCACATAATCCTAAGGGAGTGAAATGGCTAGCCCCAAAGTAGTGTAAGTCATTTGAAACAACATTTAGAAACATGTCTAGGAAAACCAAAGATAACAAGAGAGAAAAACAATACAACCAGTGGAATTTTTGCCTCTAACACCTATGGCTATAGCAAACGCTAAACACAGCCTAATTTCTATCCAAATAGACATGAAACTTCATACTAACAACCTATTTAATACAGTTCTTTTTATCTAGCACATTAGGTGTAGCTTTCAACAAAAAATGACAATGCAGTCTCAAAAAGAACAATCACAGTTTGAAGAGACAGAAAAAGCATCAGAACTAGACTCAGATATGAAAGAGATGCTGGAATTATCAGTCTGGGAATTTAAAGCAACTATGGTTAATGTGCTGAGGGCTCTAGTGGAAAAGAAAGATATCAACTATTCTGCATAATAGCCAATTATGAGCAATGGCACATTATATGCAAGAACAGATGGAAAATGTAAACAGAGAGGCAATTCTAAGAAAGAATAATCAGGAACTGCCTAAATTCAAAAACACTATAAGAGAAATGAAGAATCCTTTTGATGGGTTCATCAATGATTGGACACAAGCAAGGTAAGAATCAGTGAGTCTGAAGAAATGTCGATAGAAATTTCTAAAATTAAACTAAAAAGAAAAAAGAAAAACAAAACAGACTATCCAAAAACTGTACTGCAATTACAGAAGATGTAACATACATTTTATAGGAATACCAGAAGAAGAAAGAAAGAGAGAGAGAGACGAAGGAAGGAAGGAAGGAAGGAAAGAAGGAAGAAATGTTTGAAGTAATGATAGCTGAGTATTTTTCAAAATTAATGATGGACAGCAAACCACAGATCAAAAAACTCAGAGAACAAAAGCATTATAAATAGTAAAACAAACAAATAAAATAAAATGACAGATTCAAACCCTAACTTATAAATAATTACATTAGATGTAAATAGACTAAATATACCAATTAAAATATAAAGATTGGCAACTGGATTAAATACATGATCCAACTACATGCTGTCTACAAGAAACTCATTATAGACAGTCGGTCAAAAGGTAAAAGGTTGAAAGTTAAAAGGTAGGAAAAGATGTATCATGCAAGTATTACTCAAAGGAAAGCAGTAATGGCTATATGCATATCATATAAGCTAGACTTCAGAGCAAAGAAAATTATCAGAGACAGAAAGTGACATTATATAGTGATAAAAGTGTCAATTTATCAACAATAAATACTGATCATAAATGTGTTGGCACTAAAAAACACAGCGACAAAATATGTGAAGCAAAACCATAGAACCAAAAGGGGAAATAGACAAATATAGGTGTCTCCTAGGTGGCACAAATGGTTAAGCACCCAACTCTTGGTTTCAGCTCAGGTCATGATCTCAGGGTCATGAGATCGAGCCCTGCGTGGAGTTCTGGGCTGAGCACGGAGTCTGCTTGGGTTTCTCTCTTCCTCTCCCTCTGCCCCTCTCCCCCTCCCTCTCATAAATAAATAAATAAATAAATAAATAAATAAATAAATCTTATAACAAAAAGAAAAACCCATCTTTCTCAACAACTGATAGAATAACTTGGTAGAATATTAGCAAAGATAATAGGATTCAACAACCTACATTTATAACACTCTGTCCAACAACAGAGAAGCACAGATTCTTTCCAAGTTCTCACAAAAAGTATACCAAGATAGGCCTACATTGGCAATAAAACAAACTTCAAAAAGTTTAAAGGAATTGAAATCATACAGAGTGCAATCTCTGACACAATGAGATTAAACAAAAAACAATTAACACAAAGATAGCAGAAAAAGTCTCTAAACATTTGGAAACTAAACACAATTCTAAATAATCCATGGATTAAAGAAAAAATCTCAAGAAAAATGTAAAAAAAAATTGAACTGAATGAAAACAAAATACAACAAATCAAAGTTTGTGGAACACAGCTGAAGTAGTCCTAAGAGGAAAATTATAGCACTGAATGTATACATTTTGTAAAAGAGGAAAGGACTCATTTTAATTATCTAAGCTTCCACCTCAAGAACCTTCAAAAAGAAGAACAAAATATATTGAAAGGAAGCAAAAGGAAATAAAGAATCAATGAAATTAAAAACAGAAAAACAACAGAGAATATCAATGAACAAAAAACTATTTTGTGAAAAGCTCAATAACATGACAAACTTCTGGCAAGACTGAAAAAGAAAAGAGAAAAGACACAAGTTACTAATATCAAGAATGGAACAAGGGAAAACCATACAGACTATGCAGACATCAAAAGAATAATAAAATAATGCAACACACATAAATTTGACACTCTAAACTAAATGGGCCACTTCCTCAGAAAATACAGACTATCACAATACACTCAGAATGAAATAGATAATGTGAATAACCTTATGACTTTTAAGAAAATTGAACTCATAAATTAAAAATTTTCAAAAAGAAATCTCCAGGGCCAGATTGTTCCACTAAAATTCTATCAAATGTTGAAGAACTGATTCTGCACAATCTGTTCCAGAAAACAGAAGAGGAAGGAACACTTCCCAATTAATTTTTTGAAACAAATACTGCTCTGATATCAAGCCAGTACAAAAAAGAAAACTAAAGACCAATATCCTTCATTAATATAGGCACAATAAAATCTTTAGCAGAATATTAGCAAATAAGATTCAGCAAGATATATAAAAATTATGTAACACGCCCAAGTGGGGTTTATTCCAGGGATGTAGACCTGATTCAACATTTTTAAAAAATTAGTGTAATTCATCATATTAAAAGGAATAAAGAAGAAATTTCACATGATAATGCCAGTTGATACAGAAAAAAACTTGATAAAATTCAAAACCTATTCATGATTAAACTCTCAGAAAAACAAAAATAAAGGGAAACTTCAACTTGATAAAAACATCTACCAAAAAAAAAAAAAAAAAAAGGAAAAACCCTACAGCTAACATTATATCTAATGGTGAAAGACTGAAAGTTTCCCCACAATGCTCAGGGATTAGGCAAAGATGTCCACTCTCACCACTCTTATTCAACACAGTTCTAGAGTCCTAGCTAGTGTGAAAAGGCAAGGAGAAGAAATAACTAATATACAGATGGTAAAGGAAGAAATAAAATGGCCCCTATCTGTAGATGATATTGTGCAGAAAATTCTAAGGAGTCTACCAAAAAACTCTTAAACCTGTACGTGAGTTCAGCAAGTTCTCAGGTAACAAAATAAACATGCAAAAATTACATGCATTGCTATACCATAGCAATCAGTACATGGAAGTCAATCAGAAATGTAATACTATGTACAGTAAACTCAAAAATAAGTTAAGTACTTAGTTATTAATCTATCAAAAACATGTACAGAACCTTTTTACTGAAAATTACACAATGCTGACATATGAATTTTGAAAAATCTAAATACATCTAAATAAATGGAGAGACATAATGTGTTACACCTATAATTGCAATGGAATACTCAATATACAAAGATATTAGTTTGTATATTAAAGATATACAAAGATATTAGTTTCCCCAGACAGATAACAAGGATTTAACACAACTTCTATTAAAATTACAGCAAGATGTTTTGTAGATATACACAAGATTATTGTAAAACTTTCATAGAAAGGCAAAGAAATAGAATAGCTAAAATAATTCTGAAAATACATATAATGGGAGAAATTATTTTACCCAATTTCAAGATATTGAAAGTATGATATTGGTGGAGGGATAGACACATTGATCAATGGAACAGAATAGAGAATCCAGAAATAGACTCACACAAATATGCCCAAGTGATTTTTAAACAAAAGTGCAAAACAATTCAGTGGAGGAAATAGTACTTTTCAACAACTTATGGTGGGAGCAACTAGACACCCAGAGTCAAAACAATCAAACCAAGTAACACACCTCATATAAAAATTAACTCAGAATGAGTTAAAGATTTAAATATAAAAGGTAAAGTATGAAACTTTTAGAAAAATGTAGGGAAAAATTGGGATCCAAAGCAGAGAATTCTTAAACAACACCATGTGCATGGTCCATAAAAGAAAAACAAACTATAAATTGGACCTTATCAAATCAACAACTTTTCTCTGTGGCAGCCTGTGAAGAGTATAAAAAAGGCAATTACCAGAATGGGAGAAAATATTTCCAAACCACATATCCAGAAAAAGGTTATACCTCCAATACATAAAGAACTCTCAAAGTTAACTGTAAAAAAAAGAAGCAATCCAATTAAAAATGAGGAAAAGACATAAAGACATTTCACTAAGGAGGATATACTGATGGCAAAAAAGCACATGAAAAGATGATCAATATTAGGCATAAGGCAAATACAAATTTAAACCACAATGAGATTTCACTATACACCTATCAAAATGGCTAAAATTAAAAAAAAAAATAGTGACAATACCAAATGCTGGTGAGCATGCAGAGAAACTTGATCACTGGGTTGCTGGAGAGAATCTAAGATGGTACTATGTAGGTAAACAGCTTGGCATTTTCTTAAAAAAAAATAAACTATGCACTACAATATGACCCAGCCATTACACTTCTGGGCATTTATCCCAGAGACATAAAAAACTTATGTTTACATAAACACTTGAATATGAATGTTTATAGGTTCAAAGTAAAAGTAGCATGGATATCCTTCAACAGGTGAATGGTTAAACAAATTGCAGTATATCTGTATCATGGAATATTACTCAGTAATAAAAGGAGTAAGCTATTGATATACTTAACAGCTTGGATGAGTAGCCAGAGTAAAGTCAATCTCTAAGAATTGCATGATTATGTTGTATGATTTCTCTTACATAACATTTTGATATGACAAAATTATGGAAATGGAGAACATATTAAGGTTGTCAGTGTTTAAGGAAAGGGTGGGAGTATGAGGGAAGTTGATGTGACTGTAAAAGGGCAATATGAGGTATCCTTGTGGTGAGGAAAATGTTTTCTGTCTTGACTGCATCAATGTCAATATTCTTATTGTGATATTGTACTCGAGTTTTGCAATATATTGCCATTAAGGCAAACCGGGTAAAAAATACATGTGATCTCTCTGTATTATTTTTTACAATGCATGTGAATTTACAACTAGCTCAAAATAAAGAGTTTAATTTTTTAAAAATCACAAACTTCAATAAAATTAGATGGGGCAATACAAAACAATTATCAAAAGGGTAAAAGTAATGCTAAAATATTATTACATTAAATAGGTAATATTCCATTTTAAAAAATTATAAAGCTAGATACAATAAAAATGAAACTCATTCATATACTGCTTATAATAGACATCCTTAAACAGAGAAAACAGCTTGAAAGAAATAGGATGGTAAAAAAAATGTACACCATGAAATCTAACTAAAAAAGTTGATTTAGTTTTCTTATTTCAGGAAAAATAGATTTTAAGGCAAAAAGTATTAGTAGAAATAGCTATGTACATTTTATATGATAAAAGTGTTAATCTACTAAGAAGTTTTAACAATCATAAATATGTATGCACCTAATAACATAATCTCAAAATATAAAAAACAGAATCTGACAGATTTAATAGAATAAATTACAAGAGATTTTAACATACCATTTTCAGTATATAGTAGAACTGTTAGTGAAAAAAACAAGGTGCAGATTGTATACAGTAATGATATTGTTTTTTCCCTTTAAAACAATACACATAAAATCATATAGTAACAGGAAAAAAGAGTGGAACTGGAAGGTTATTGGGGAGAAATTAACTTTTCCTCTAAATTGCTTGAAATGTTCTAGGAGGTGTGTATTAATTTCCTCTATATGTCTAAATAGGAATTTCCATTTTTTCCTATTTAAATCTCTCAGAATTTCAACATTTATAATACAAGAAATACTAGAAACAGAGAATGATGAAAATATTCATTGAATTGTATTCTCTATTACTACTCACATTCTCCTAATGTTTGTTTGCATCAAGTCTTTGTCCAATTTGACAATATGCCAACTTAGCCAGGACCATGTCTAATTCTATAATTGGAGGCCTGTGCACACCATTATCACTGCTTAGCAAATGTTGTGATACAATCAGGGTAATAAGATTGATAGTTTCCATATCTGTTAAACAAATACAAGGGAACAGTGTAGATATGTGTTCTTTTTTTTTTAACATTTTTTTTATTTTTATGTTATACTTTTTAACTTTAATCTATCTACTATTGGATTAATTGCCTACTAACTTGAACATGTAAGAAAAACAATTTTTCTAAATGACCTACAAATCTGGTAGAAAGCTGAATTTGCAAAGAGTTGTATTGGAATATGGAGAAAATAAGGAATGGCTGGGAGGAAGAAATTATGAAAGGAGTAAGTCCTGAGCAAATAATGGAGCCCAAACCTTCTATTCCCAAAGCAAAGATGGATGTTATTTCCATTATCACAAGACTTCCTTTCTTTGCCTTTTTTTTCTTCTACTTTTGTGTCCTCAGTGCCTTAAACACTGCCAGTGATATAATAGATGCCTGTTCATGAGTTCAACTGTATCCCTGAAATGATATATTGAGATCCTAACCTCTGGTTCTTGTGAATGTGACTTCAGAAATAAGGTATTTTCAGATGTAATTAAATTAAGATAAGGTTTGTTAGGATGGCTTCCTAATCCAATATAATGGTGTCTTTATAAGAAAAGACACAGACACATGAGGAGAATGCCACTTACAAAAGAGGCAGAATTGGAATGAGGTAGCTCCAAGGCAAGGAATGTCAAGGATTGATGATTATCAGTGGAAGCTAGGAAGAGTCAAGGGAGGATCCTACCTAGAGGCTTAGAGGGACCATGGCCCTGGTGAAAACTTGATTTCAGACTTCTAGCCTCCAGAACTGTGAAAGAATACATTTCTGTTTTTGTAAACCTCCCAGTTTGTAGTACTTTGTTATGGCAGCCCTGGGAAACTAATGCAGTACTCAGTAAATAGTTGTTTAATGAAATATAGGATGCATTACATTTTCATGTTAGCCCTTATTTAAAATTTACTGAAATATTATTATCAATAGGTGCAGGATAAATTTACTTCAGAGGAAGTGAAAAGATCTAAGAAAATAATCCTATCTCATTTCATTTGTGTTTTGAGGATTTTGATTTTCCTATTCCACTTCCATAACTAATTTCCAATTATTTGTATACAGCTTCATAGATGAATCAGCTTCATGAATACACACTGTGTGGGAGACACATAAAAAGCTGAAAACACAATAAAATTAATTCAGAGCTAATCACTGAATAGTCACTACCAGTTTATGTAGCAGGGACTAATATTCCCATTACACAGATGAGACAACAGAAGCTTAGAGAAGTGATATAATTTGCCCAAGGTAACAAAGGTAGACCTAGGATTTAAACCCAGACCTGCCTGACTTTAGCATTCATGCTTTGAACCACTTCTTTATTGGTCCTTCCTGTAAGAAGCCTTCTCTGATTTCTCTGGTTTTAAGATATGACTTCATGTACACTTATATGTTTATGGATGGGTGTAAGTTGAAACCTGTAGTCTCATAGGTAATGCTTCCACATACAAATATTGTCATTCTTATTCTAAGTATATAGTGATGCAATTAATCTTTACCACAGTTTGGAATGATTCTTTTGTACCAATAGGTCTCCATATATTTGGAAAGCTACCCCATTCCCCATGAGTTTATTCTCGTGTTGTTATTGTCTTTGACATTTATTCAGTCACCGAATCCCTTATTGACCAAATATTCCTTAGGTTCATATTTTCTACAATCTGCCTGAGCATCCAAAAATTAGAACTAGTACCAAGTAAGGTACTTTATGGATAGTACTGGTGAGAATGTCCCACTGGTGGTAACCTCAAATTTTCCCAGCACTTTTCCCTCCACTTCCAAATTTGTAGTTCCAGTTTTTTACATTCTCCCCAGACTCATCACTGAATCCATTACCAAACCACTTGCCTTGAGCCAATACCTGGTTCTCTGTGGGATGGGTGCTGAAGAGCATGGATTCCAAAGAGTCACTCACTGGTCTTCATCCCCACTTTGCTGAGATAGATACAAAACAGTATCAGAGGAAGAGATGACTTTTGAAGGCCCCCTCTATTTTCCACTTTTAGTTCATCACAGTTTTTTTTTAATTTTTTTTAAAGATTTTATTTTATTTGAGAGAGAGAGCATAAGAGGAGGTAGGGTCAGAGGGAGAAGCAGACTCCCCACTGAGCAGGGAGCCTGATGCAGGACTCGATCCAGGGTCTCGGGGATCATGACCTGAGCCGAAGGCAGTCGCCCAACCAACTGAGCCAGCCAGGCACCCCTAGTTCATCACAGTTTTGATTATAAATGACTAGAGGTGCTGAGACCTGTTACTCCCACGCTGTCTGTTGCTAGGATATAAAGAAATGGATAAAGGGATGAGAGATTTTCATTTAAGAAAACTGCATGGTTAGAAGTTTTGAGGTGGGAAAGCTTGGAGAAAATACTAGAAAATTTTCTTTTCTGTTTTCTTGGAGTACAGAGGTTCCATGAAATGAAACGTTTGCAAACTTGTTCAGGAGGTAAAAAGGCATTGAAGAAAGAATTATACAGCAAATATCAAAGTGATTACTATCATTAACACATTTTTGTAAAGCTGAGGGGTAAGCCACTTGGGATTTAAGTAAAAACTACCCAGCACAGTGTCTTATATATAAAAGATGCTTAACCACCCTTTTTGGAGAAAATGAGGAAGTAATGAAAAAGAGGTATTAATAATCGATACGGGGTCACTTTCTATCACTGGTACTCATCAGGTCACAAAATATACATGTTTTTTGGAATTTCTCATTGGGATCTGTTTAATATTTCATGTACAATAAGCATCATTGAAGTCACTGTACATTTCTAGAGTATTTCAAATGTTAATGTAAATATTAATGACAATATAAGAAAACTAGCAATTGTAAACAGTTCAAAATTTTAAAGAAGAAAGCCATTTCCAAGTAGAGCAAATAAATCTGTTAAAACTGGGTAAAACTGGCAGGCTTTCAGGTTTATTCCAACTTCTTATGCATTTGAAGATTGGAAAACTGTCAGATGTCTTATTATGTAAAACTAATACATGCTGTATGAATAAAAGCTGAAACATATGGGGAAAAGTATTGTGTTTCTAGTACCAGAGATCATGCATGAAAACAAATGAGCATTAATTAGGGATTAATTTGCAGTGTAATGCCATAAAACTTAGTGTATTTCTCCAAAACACATGAGTAAATCTTAATTATTTTTTTCTAACCAAAAATTAATTTACTTTTGATCTTGTGAAACTTTGCTTGTGTACTACGTTAATCATTTTGAGAAAGGTAAACTAGTGGAATAGGTATGTCGATGTTTTCCAGTATGTAATCATGAGTTTTAAAACATCTAACGATGTCATAAAATATAAAACACACATTAAAAAAACAGTTATTTTCAAGACTTCAGGTGATTACTTTTAAAGCTACCTATTGCTGAAGACTGATGTGGGATTTATAAACATTGAGCCTTTTAAATCCCTTAATATTTCTCAACTCCCCAAAGATTTTCTTTAAATTTAGATAGAGATAATTAAAATTCTCTGGAAAAGTAACATTACATTTTTGGCAGGCATTTCTTTGGTACTAAAAATACACTTTTGGAATGAATTAATACTAACATATATGTTATTTAAAACTTCCCAATTCCTGATATAACTAAGGCTAAAAAAGTAATTTTCTTACTGACATAGTAATTTAGACTTAATCCTCTTCAGGGGAAATAGATTTTAAATGCAGATGTATGAGAGAATTATACTGTCCTTTTAAAAACTCCTGGAGTCCTTTGTTGGCTGAAAAAATTTCTAAGTAGGGCAAATTATTAAATCTTTTTCAACAAGTTTACCATTGAAGTACGTAAGGTAGGGGAAGAATGACTAAAAGAGTTTGAGGAAACATGACCCTTGAGGGATGAATGGTGGGTGGGGTTCAATAGATGGTGCCTTCTGGTCAACACATGGTATTATGGGAACTGACAGCAAAAAGATACTGGATGCCTTAAGGTGAGAGCTAATGGAAGAAAATAAGTCTGTATGGCTAGAGAGTTCATAGTGGGGAGAGGGGTCTCCAGCACTGCATACTCTCTCTACTTGTGTAGTTGCCATCAGAGATCTTATCTTATTTCCTTATACTTCCAGTCAGTGAAGGTACACCATCATCTGTGGTTGTTGTATTTCCTGCAAATCTCCTTTATACCACCTCTAGGAGAAATGTATTAAATAATAAGCTTTCTTTAATAATTCTTAGCATTTTGAAAATATCTTGTTTTATTTGAAGGTATCTGAGATTCCACACAAGGAGTTAAATAACAGTAAAGCCTAAGATTTGGGCTTTCCTATTCAGAGTCTTGTTAAATATAAATAGCCCCACACCATGGCCACAGTTACAGGTGCACCCAACAACTTCCTCTTTAGTAAAATCTCTGGCCTAATTTCTGATTTAGGTATACAACCAGCGAGATTTCGCCTGCAGACTGTGGGAACTCTCTCATATCAAAGCCTGACGCCATGCTACGTTTTTTTCAAATGGAATGGAGAAAAACAACTACAAATCAAGCTGTTCTTTGTGAATCTGGTTCATGATCCCCTTGTGTGGTGAGAAAACAAGGATGTTTATGTCTAACGGAGGTTATAATAGTAACCGTATCAGATGTAGACAAGCAAAAACTGTTGGATGGATTCTATGTGGGAAGAAAAGTACTAAATTCTGCTCTTGGAGTTTGCAAAAGAAAATAAACTACTACAAAACAAAACCAATAAACAAAAATCTCCAGCAAAAAATCATTAAATTACTGTGGGTAATAATGTAAAATATTCTTATTTTTTTCTCCTCTAAATTGTTCATAAGAACTACTGGGATAAATATATCTATCATGTATCTTCACAGGAATATAAATAGGTCAGTATGATTTGGAGTCTCTTCAAAGCAAAAAAAAAAAATGCAAAATAATTCTTTTTTTCTATCTCCTTGTAACTCACAGTTCTTACCAGACTTAAAGAGAATTGAACTTGAGTAATAGCTCCATTAGAGCTCTTTTCCAGGAGCCAGTTCCCGTGGTCTCACTGGGTCCAGCTGCTGATGACTCACAGAGGAAGTGGTAGAGATTAGGGTGTATGGGGGAAAAATCAGAACAGCACAGAAATAAAGCAAATCAACCAACCATTACCTTTTGTGCCAAACAGAACAATGGCTTAACTACTGTGGTTCAGAATGATCCGTCTTATTCCACTCATTTATGCTATTCCTGTTGGAAGGACCACCAGGAAACCTGTGAAACACTATGGAACACACACCGGAATCCATGGAACATCTCAATTAATATTCCCTCCTGACTCAACTAGAACAATGAAGAACATCAAGCAGTTTAATCTCCGGCAATAATTCCTTTTGTCAGGTTGAGAGGTTTTCCCCTTGAATTAGGTTTTAAGATTGGATTTTCAAAATTAGTTAGTTATTCTAGGTATTGTAAAGCAGAGAGCCCACATTTTATAAACACATGCATACATCTATGTAGAACATAATGAAGTCTGTGTGTTAGTTGGGGCATTGCTGCCATCGGTAATTTTTACTTGCTCTGAAATAAAATCAGTCTTTTATTAGCAAACAATTGTAACCAAACTGCACAGTTGTTAAAACTCTTCTTTCAATTTTCCTTAAAGGGTTGGAAATGTAAATGGGTCCTTTATATCACCCAGTAGAATTAAATTTGATCAGGAGGATTTTAAAAAGCTACATTGCAGATTCTTAGCTTAGTTACTGATGAACTGAAACATTTCATGGGTTAAGAGAACTGTGTGTTCCCAAATGTTATGAATATATATGTATAATATATATGAATAAGTTTATTTTGGAAAGATAAGTATTATTGTCTGGCTGTTTTGTTTAACCACAATGAGCTACAAACACTGACTCGTGTAGAAAGCAACTTAACTCCTTACTGACTGGCTAAAAATAAGCAAACATAAAATTAAAATCATTTGTCTATCCTGAATACCGGTGGCTTATTTATAATTTTGATGATATTCAGAATACTAATTAAGGGATGAGTATTCTTTTTATGATCATGTTCATATAAGGCAGTGGCTGAGAAATTATCTTCAAATTATACAAATTTTAGAAACTGTGGTTTTAAGTGTTTGATGGGTGCTGTTTCTCCGATAAAAGTAATGACAATTTCCTTATGCCATCACATGCTTAGATTGTTTAAAATGAACTTTGTAGGATATTTCCTAAATATTAGCCTCTAAACATACCTTCTTGTTTTATAATAACATAATGGGGGAAATTTTATTCTGTTGAGGCCTTTATATGAAATATAAACCTTTTAAGTACGTGAAATCATTTGTAGATAAAACATTCATGTTTTATTGACATGTAAATAAAACATTCTTATTTATTGATATAAAGAAACAATATATTTTGCCAATTCTGAAAAAAATTAATAAATTAGTATTGTAATTTTTAAACAATGCTTTATTGATCTGATTGAATTCAAGAGATTTTACCATAAAATTTTTAAAATACTGATTATTTTAAATGACCTTTTATATAAGTAAATCTATTTAAGTGTTTTCATTTAAATGGATCAATATTCTTTACCATTTTGCCAACACAATTTATTGATTGGTTTGTCTTCCTAGAGGCTACCTCTAGGTACATTGTAGAATGAGAAAAAAAGGAAAGAGTAGACATACACATCAGACACAGTATTTACTCACATTCCCTTGGGCAGTAAAAACCATTTGAGAAATTTTCTGAAACTAGAACACCGGATCCCTCAAATTTTTAAGTAATGTCTGATTTGATCAGCCATGGAGAAATGTGTTTACACTAGAATATCATTCTTTGAAGGTTAAAAATCAAATAACCAGAGCCTGAATGCTTAGTCTCTGTCTTTGACTGCCAGTCCCACTTAGTCCAAAGCAAAGCATGGGCCTAATGTCTATGTAAGTTGGTTTACCCAAGATATTATTTATCAGAATTCACAAAGCAACAGTTACAAAAGCATGTTTAGTCATCCTAATGCTCTGAATTTACCAAGCTCTTCACATCCCCAGCCTGGTCTGGGTCCCTAGAAATCTCACCAAGCTCGAGTAGATGCTTTGCCCCTGCCTGCTCTGGATTGCCAGTTTCTCATTTCGGGGGAAGAATTAAACTGGGCAGCTTGTCAGCTGTTCATCAACAGTGGCCAGCAAGGAATAGGGTCTCTAAGAATGAGGTTGAGAGAGGGGAGAAGGTGATAGGCATGGCTGGGCGGTAACGATGCGTGAGAAGAGCTGTGTTACTACTGGTGTTTATTCAACAAATATTTATTGTGCACCTACCACGGGCAAGGCATCATTCCAGGCGTTTGCAGTTTTAGAAAGAAATGGGGTTTATTTAAAATCAAAAGAAATTTTGTTCTGTGATGTTTAATGGCCATAAATCACCAACATGACAATTTCGGATCTGCAAAGATGCCAGTTGCGTGGAGTTAAACTATTATTTGTGTTCATACATATGTTTTTATAATAATAAAGGTATTTCCTAGGTATACATAATTATTTATTATTATAATTTATACAGAAAAAAACGTTTACTTCCTACCATAGGATAATTATCAGATATTTTTCAATACATGATTTTCACTCCCTATTGACCTCTCCATCACACATTTCCTTCAAGTAATTTTGCTACAAACATATAAGCATTTCACACTGTGGCTCCTTTGCAGGCAAAATGCATCACGTATTTTCTATCCTGCACTTAGTACAGTATCTTGATATTTAATAAAAGTGTACTGAATGAAAGTTCATTTTTGCACAAGCTCATATATGGGTTCAGGAGTATACAGTTTTACACACACATGTGTGTGCTTAGCTTACATACACGCTTAAACACACATTTTAAATTTCAGTATATTGAATGGGCAAAGGACTCACTCTACAGCAGTGGTCTCTAAACTATTTTATCAAGGATTACTTTGCTTGATTTGGCCAAATGCTTGCCAAATGACTATTTAGTTTTAATATGAATTCTTATCCTTGAGCTAATCTACTTTATTGTTGTATATGATATTTATTCCAGGAATACATATAGTATGCTCAAAGTTAGAATGAAATTCATCTAGAATAAAGAAAATTTGAAAATATTTATTTTATTTATTAATGTTACACATCTTATCTCTATCACTGAAACAGTATTTGATGGAAGCAATGTCATTTATTATTATTCATTATTTAATTTTTTTGGTTTAATTACTTGAAATATAGTTATTTATTTAAAACTCAAGTTTTAAGTTCAATTTATTTTGACACCTGTTTAATGACTATCAGAAAGATACTTCTCAAAGACAAGTAGTCCCAAATGGAAGAAGTGCATTATTGGCCCCTCTTCCTAAATTAGAATGCTAATTTTTCAATCCTATCTCCAGTTATACAAAGGTTTTTGTCAAAATTCCCTCACACTTGCATGATGAGTATGTTCAGCTGCATTTTCTTTGCAGGAATCTTATAAAGTCACTGTCAATTTTGAGGTCTAGCTAATTAAAACGAAATAATGAAGTCCACAAATCCACTTAACTATGCACTGTGTGGAAATACAACAAAAGCAAACAAAAGCCTTGATTTCTCTGTTAATACCTCCATGCTATGAATCCCTCTCTAGGACACCCTGTACATGCATGTGGTCTCTGTGTGAGTTCTTGACAGGGGATGGTGTGAGGTCAGGATGTCATTTGCATAGTAAATATTAGTAAAGGGTAATATATGTCTTATTTATAGATGAAATGTAACTATAGTTTAAAGTTTGAATATTTTGTTTTCACACCTAAAGAGATTGTCTAGCTTCCCTAGGCAGATGCATCCCTCTTTAAAGACCATGGACCACAATCACTGATAATGTCAAACTCACAAGGCCTACCAAGTAAATAAATGTTAAATTCTTCCTTTATACACATAAACAAATTTTGCTACTTTTAATAAAATTAATCAAACATTGATTTTCTTCACTTTAGTGAACTTGAGTATGTAAAAGAAAATTAGTCAAATTTAAAATAAGTGTCTATTTACTCAGGCCAATAAATACATTTGTAGATCCAATAAAGACAGACGAAGGGGAGCAGAATATGTGACCCCCAAAATATGCAACTTTGGCATGTGGGTTATTTTGAGCTAAAGTCAGCAATCAGGACTCAGCTGATGAAGAAAAACTTTTACCTCTTCCTTAACTCCCTGAAAGACTTTAGATAGGGGGCCTCCATGGTGTTAGGCATACTCATTACTCTATGAACTGTTGCCTCTTAAATTACACTTTTCATAATTTGTAAAACTTTAATTTTAATTGCTAAACCAACTGTAAATTGAAGTGCTTCTTAATAAAATAATAATTCTCAAATTTGAGGCATTTTTATACATTTTGTTTAGAAAGAAATATTAAATTTGTTTCTGATTAATCGATGTTATATTATAAGGCATATACATTACTGCTATAATCACTAATATTATTCTTAATTTACAAATGGCAGTTGATATAAAATAATAACTTTTGCCAGTTCTTTTAGCTAAAAAATTAAATATTTTACTCCTAAGCCATTTATCTGTACATTGTCTTTACAAAACAAAAAACAAAAAACAAAACCCTCCTACACATTAAATATTTAATTCCTCTAAGTTATCTTCAATAGCTGTTGTGCTCACTCATGACAATTTCTAATTAATTTTAAATGGCATTTAATAGCCATTGTCCCAACAAGTACAGATGAATTAGGAGACATAATGCTCGTATTGTACAAAGAGTGGCTTATGTAAACTCTCAAATTAAATCCACACTGTAGTCAAAGCTCATTTGATGTTTGCATTTCCTACTTTGCAGGCAAGATGGTCTCAAAAGGCAGAATAGGCTAAAGATGTGTTGGACAACTCTATAAGGACAGTCTCAAGACTCTTGTCATTTTAGCTGTCTAAATTACTTCAACGGGACCCAAGGGAATTTAAAGAGGAGAAATGACATGACAAACAATTATATTCTAACACTCTATTTATAACAATGCCCTTTCAGATTATTGTTCCTCCAGACTGACACATCACTGTAATCCCAGGGATGAATCAAGGGACTTATAGTTAGATCACGCACAGCTTGTAGGCAAAGAAAAAAATACGAATGAAGAGCTGACATTCAGGAAATATAGAGCGACTCAAGGATAAATTCAGCTGGGATGAGCTTAATTTATCAATGTCAATAACAACGGTGAACACATCGCAAGAATACATGCATATTAATTGAAAATAATTCAGATTAAATCACTGCAGTTTGACATTTTGAGATAGGCACTTTATCTTTTCAAGAAAAAGAGCACTATAAAATCTTTAATCTGAAAACACATCTTAATTGCATGTTATCACCTCCTAATTGCTTCTATATTATATTAAACATTTTGCTAATTACTAGCCTGATCATGGTGTAAATAGCTTGAGGCAAGAGCTCACATCCAGCTGAAGATGTCTTAGGAGCACAGGAGAGCCAGGAGGAAGTTCAGCACTTGCTGGGTTCATGGACTTGTACCTTCTTCAGGGGCTTTCCGCCTCTACCTCAGATCTCTCGTGAGATAAAGAGAGAAAGAAGCAATGGTGAAGATCAGAGAGGTTTACTTATCTGTCAGATTCTAATGTTATTTTTGGAAAAAGTTTGCGTTCTTTCTGATAGGACAGATATGCTCTTTCAGCTGGTGGTATGTGACTTTTTGATTTATGTTAGTAACAGGCTCAGAGAAAGACAATTTTGCACCTACTTTTAACTTTGATCTTTGGAACTTTGTCAGGATGAAATGCTGATTAAATATCAATTCCATATATGGAATCTTTGAACAACATGCATGCACAGACCTTAATATATATGTTAGAAGTTAGAGTTCTTCCTCGAAGTGATGAATAATTTAAGATGGGTAAAATGTCTGTAACTGAATGGCAAATGCATCTCCGAGGAAAAAAAAATAACCGAAATAGTGACTATATTTCCTATGTCATCAAAGATATAGGAAAGCAAAATGATAATAATACCAAAAAAAAGATAATAATACAAAAAAAAGATAATAATATGCCTGTTGGTTAAAAAAATTAAATCAAATTAAACCAATAAAATGGTGTTTTGGGACAGTATGCTTGGCAAAAGTTTTAATTCTTTTTTCTCCTTGTCCTCCTCTTTTTATACTTTAATAATAATCTCTATTATGTGCAAGGAAGATTCCTTAAATAAGGAATTGGAATGACTGTACAATATTTTTCTGGAAGAAAATTTGCCAGGACACGATAAAATGCTCAAAACGTTTCAACCGGTTTAACACATCTACTCCACTTCTAAGAATTTTTCTTGTAGAACTCATATTAGAAGAATATGTTTTGGAAAAATTCATATAATGATCTTTATCTTAGCATTATTAATTAGATTACTTGTAAAAATAATGATATAATAGAAAATTATACACACTATGATAGTCACTTGTGATATTTTTCCAACATTCCAGTTTTCCCCTTTCCAGGAACATGATAGTACTTCATCTCTCCCTCCCTACTGAAGTTGCGCATGGTCATATGACTTTCAAGACAACTGTTATGGGCTGAATTGTGTCCACCCCCAATTCATATGTTGAAGCCCTAACCCACCGTGTGACTATATTTAGAGACAGTGTCTCCAGGGAGGTAATTAAAATTAAGTGAGTTCATAAGGGTGAGGTCCTAATCTGTTAGAAATGGTGTCCTTATAAGAAAAGGAAGAGAACCAGATTTCTCTCTCCCTTCCCTTGCTCACACAGAAGGTCATGCTGGTGAGGGCATAGTAAGATGGTAGCCTTCTACAAGCCAGTAAGATGGCTTCAGAAGAATTCCCAGACTTGTGAGAAAACAAATTTCTGTCGTTTTCACGACCCAAACTGTGGGATTTTGTTATGGCAGCTCAAGAAGCCTAATGTAGCAACTCACAACAGGCAATATTGCATAAGTGAGGAAAAATAAGCCCTTTCTGTTTGTTTGTTTTAAACCCCTGGAATTTGGGGATTTTTTTTTTTACCATGGCACAACCTAGCCCAGCCTGATAAATATATAGTTGTTTTTGCTTATCTGTTTTACAGAATATTTGCTGTCTGATTAACAAAAATATGTTTTGCATATAAAAAAGGAAGCAATAATTTTATCATTAAAGAGTTATTAGGAATAAACTAGATTATTACTCTAAAATGGTATAATAAAATAAATGGCTTAATTAACAGAAAGCTTTTTAGTTATATTAAATCATCCTTATTTTCTCCTCTACATGCTTTGTTTCTTTTCTCCTTTGTGTGTGTGTATTATAAGTTCTACTTTCCACGTAAACTTTTGGTGTGACTACATGTTTTTGCTTCCACTATTACTGATATAATTAACTCTAAACATTTGCTTCATTAATACTTTGTGAAGACTTTTTAAAAGTGATTCTTTTGATTTCTGTTTTCTTCTTTAATTTGGTTACACTCTCTGCATCTGGTCTATTGGCTTCCATGTTGCCATTGATCTTTCTTTAATTATCCAGAGGACAAAAGATCATCTTCAATAAAGAAAGAGAAAGTAATGAAGGTGGAGGAAATTAATCCCTCCTCTTTTCATTGAATATTTGTCTGATCTTTGCCAGGTACTTTATTATTTTTTTCTTTAGTAGCAGCTTAATGTTGTTCCAAAAGATTTTTTTTTTTTAACATTGGCCTCTTCTGCTTGCTTTTAATTGTCTGTAATACTTCTTAATTTTAATGGAAAAAAATCTAACCTAAGATTTTGATTGATTTTTTTCTCCATTTATCAACAATTTGCTATTTTTACCTATATCTGCACTTATTCATGTGGCCCTCTGGTCCTAAGGTATGGTTTCCTATCATTTTTCTCATATCATTCTCCATTAAAATGTTTCATTTTAAAAGGATTTGTAATATTGACATCATTGGGTAGTTGTAAGGGTTAAATAAACAGCCAAATCCATAGTGGACTTCAATAAATATTATTTCTCTTTTGCTCCCATTTCTCCTATAAAATTCTAGGAAATTACTTCGAAAATTATTTCCTGCATTCAATAAAGTTTATCATCTATTTAAACTATGATTAAATTATTTATTTTATACCACCACTGTATGATGTTAATTTTTTTTTTTTAAGATTTATGTATTTATTTGAGAGACAGAGAGAGAGCACATGCGGGGAAGGGGCAGGAACAGAGGGACAGGGAGAGAGAATCTCAAGCTGACTCCATGCTGAGCGCAGCCTGATGCAGGGCTCAATCTCAGGACCCTGAGATCATGACCTGAGCAGAAATCAAAAGTCCGATACTTAATGAACTGAGCTACCCAGGCACCCCTGTATGATGTTTCTTGATAGCCACATTTTTCATAATTGCTCCTGCTTCATTCCTTCCTTCCTTCCTTCCTCCCTCCCTCCCTCCCTTCCTCCCTCTTTCTTTCTCTTTCTTAAGCATACTCTCCGAGATTCTATGAAATCCTGTGCTGTTTAAGGTTTGATTTCGAGTATTTGACAAACCAAATAATTATTCATAAATATTTTTATTTCCTACTTCTGTATGCTGAATTTTTCTTCAGTTATGTTGAAACTTGGATAAATGGAAGTCTTTCAGATTTTTTTAATGCAAAAAACTGCTATTGGATGAGACTTGAACTGATCTTTCAACCCTGCTATTGTGTGCTACTGACTAACTCACCACAGAATGTGGAACTCTGCAGAAGGTTCTGTTTCATGAGTTTATTTCATATTCTTAGCACCACAGTGCACATAATATTTGCTTGAATATGTTATCTCATCCATATTCAAATGTAATATCACAATAGCTAGTAATTCCTGATAGAAATGATACTAAGTAGTAAAATATGGTCCATTAGCCGTGTTCCAAATATATAAATATAAATATATGTATATATATTTATGTAGCAATCTTAATAATAATATAAATTATGTTAAGGATGTGTAGCAGCAGAGGCTCTGCCCTTCTGCACAGATGAATTTTCCTCAGAGGACGCTGATTAGTTCATTTTTCCTAATGAAGCTTTCATTTAGGCCGGAGTTACTCCTTGCTTCCATTCTGCTCCCTTTTCTTTCAAGAGCAAAAGCTGTTATCTGCCTTTTTTGAAAGATAGAGCAATTTTGCTTAGATTAAAGGGAAATTCTGAATCTTTTCAATCTGGCCTGAGAGAAAAGTACGTGAGGATTTAGTCAATATGGGAAAATGAAGTGATTCTCAAGCAATTGTATGGTAATTTTTCTAGAATCATATAATTTTAAGGAGGGAAGGACTAATGATCATCTAGACCTTTTTATTTCACACATAAAAAAAGATGAGACAAAAAGGGCATAAGTAACTGATCTAAGATGGTGAAACAGAAGTGTTTGGGCCTGGCTAAATGATTTAGTCCCCAGTTGTCTTATTTGTCCCATACTATCCAAAGAAGAGTCATTTCCCTCCACATATACAGCTTGTAGAGAAGCTTTGTAAGTTGTGTATAAACACTAAGATTCAGAAACCAGCACGAGGAGCGTGAACCTGGCAATATACCTGAAGGCAAGATGTCAGCAATTATTCAAAAGTGTTAGCACAGACTAGAAGTCAAGCCATGCTACCTTTGTTTCAAGCTAAAGAGCTTCTGAGAAACTTAGTTAGCAGTAGCTTTGTAGACTCTGTGAGTTATTCCAAAGTTTTGGGCATTTTTCTTTTTCTTTGAGGTGTGTGTGTAAATTAGCATGTTAAATAGGATAGTTTTGTTTAAAACCTACGTGATTTTTTTCTCAATTTTTAAAGCAATGTAACTAATGTTTTCCTACCACTAAAGTCATTTCTCTTTCCTCATAAATTGGAATTTAATCTTTCTAAAACACTACTTTCATTATACCACTCTTTTTCTTTTAAAAGTCAGAAACTCCGCATTACACACAACAGAACAAAAATTTCCCCAGGCCACACCAGCCCACGGAAGCAAATGAGATCACATTAACATTAATAACTAGAATCTCACTGCCTCCTGCCCTCACATGAATTGCATGAGACCCCAGCCCCTTGCAAAGCACATACCCCACCCAAGTGTTTCCGGGAGTCCCCAGAGGGTGTTTCACTCTTGCTCTAAACAAGTCACCCCCATTGGGCATGGTTGGTACCCTGCCTGCATTTATAGTTCTCCCATTCTGCTACTCTTAGTCCTCAAGCCCGCAGGCAGGGCGAGCTCACGGTTCCTTTGGGCACCACAAGAAGCCAGATGTTGTGACTGCAACCACAGTGCCATTCTCAAATTATCTCTGCTCCATCATCTCTGCCCTATCACTTTTATCTCCTGCTGGGGTCACTGCTGCTCTGAAGGGCATGGACATTTCTGCAATGCAGGCAGGCACTGCTGATGTTCGCATGCCACCATTACTCTGTTGGGCACTGGCCTTTTCTGGGCACCGCCTCCAAAGCCCTATAGCTGCCAGCAGCCCAAGGCTGTGCCGGGATCTACAGTGAAGAGCAACACCTGCTACAGCCCTGGATGGGCTATTAACAATATTGTCTCCTCCCCAGTGGTGTACAAAGTTTTCTTTCTTTCTTTTTCAGTTTATTTATTTATTGAGGGTAGGTGAGAAAGGTAAAAGAAGAAAAAAAAGTTCTGCTTTCTGTTAGTGAAAGTGCTGCTTCTCATGGTACTGGCCAATGAGTTCCATGACATTGGCTCTGGGAAGTGGCACCCATGGGGTGTTCCCGTGCTGCCTGTGACAGCTAAGGCTCTTCTGCTGGTCAGGCTCACAAAACAAGTTGAATTCTCTGAGAAAGAAGCTCAGGTTTCCATACCAACACCCAACACCCATGTCTGAATCTCACCTGGATCCTCACTACAGAATAAATCCACGTATTTGCCCAGATCCACAGTTTTGCTCAATTCTACCTGTTCAAAACCAGCGTCTCCTAATCCCTTTTTGCTTCCCTGGTAATCCTCACTGTGGAGGTCAGGTTTTGAGTCATCCCCCAGTCTCTGTTTTTGTTTGCATCAAATTTGCCAACTGGTGCAACACCTCCATAGTCTCAAAGACAAATGCACTCACATCAAGGCCTGTAGAGAAATTTCTTAGGAAATCTGGTGTAGGCAGGTCAGCTGCACAATCCCTACGGATTGTCTCCCCACCTCTCTCCTCCTCCCGCCTCTGGGTCTCTTCTTTCTCACCCTCCTCCTTTTGGCCTTGGCCTCCCAGACTTCTGACTCTTTACCTAAAAAGTTGTCTTCAGGCTTCTCACAGCTCATTCCTTTCTTATGCAGAGCAATTTAGCTCACTTCTAAATTTTTACGCTCAATTGTATGTATCTTCTATTCACCATGTGCTCAGTGTGACAGACACTTCTTAGAGGGTGGTGTCCTACCTCACTTTGCACTCAGAAAAAGGTTTGACACTCTGCTACACAAGCCTTGAGTAAATAAATGTAGAGATGCAAATGAAATTGGGGGGGGCACCTGACCTAATTTGTTAGTGTCTTGAATCAACCTACTTCCTGTTCTCATAGTGGGTGTGATCAGACTCTACACCAAGGCCCTTTCTGGGATCCTGCTGTATTAGTCTGGGTGGGCTACCATAGCAAAGTACCACAGGCTGGGTGGCTTAAACAACAGAAATTCATTTTCTCATAGTTCTGGAAGCTAGAAGTCCAAGATCCAGGTATCAATGGAGTTATTTCTTCCAGGCCTCTCTTTTTGGTTTGTAGATGGCGGCCTTCTCCCTGTATCTTCGCATGGTCTTTCCTGTGTGTCTTTGTTCTAATCTCCCCTTCTTATAAAGCCATCAGTCAAATTGGATTAAAGCCCACCCTAATGACCTCACTTTAACTTAATTTACCTCTTTAAAGACCAAAACTCTAAATATAGTCACATTTTGGTGACTGAAGTACTGGGCGTTAAGACTTCAATGTATAAATTTGTGGGGTTAAGGAGACACAATGCCAGCCCATAACACCTGCTTCCCTGCGTGGCCTGGTTGTTTAGATATTTTATGCCCTCCCCTCAGGGCACCTTTTCTCCTTACTACACCCCAGCCCAGGCAAGGAATTTAGGACTGGTGATTCTTTGGGGCACTGGAGAAAGAGTGGCCATCATTCATCCCCACCTCTCTGACAAATTCACTGGGTAAGGATTTTCGTCAGGAAGACACTCTACTCATTTTCATCTAACCACTTGAGTTTTTGTCCGGCAAGGAAGGGAATTAAGGAATTTGCCAATTCTGTCATTTTCCCATTGGCCTAAATTAGCTAGTCCTGTTGGTCCCTCAGCTCATTTTCCAGCAAGGATGGTCCCCCGGAAGAGATTCCCCATCAGCAAATACTCTTAAGATACTAATTTTGGCCATAATAATTAGAAAGGGGGATGTTTCTAAGATACAGACTTTTGAGGAATCCTTTAACTGTTCTATTACATCTTATTTTTCAACCATACATTATAGATAGTCCAACTATATATAGTTCACCTGTTTAGTATTTTTGCTCATTCCCTCACCTAGAATGTTTTCCCACTCTGCGTTCTTATCTCATACCTACTGATCATTTAAGGCTCAGGTGTTCTCTTTGAAGTGACCTCTAGTCTTTCTTTTGCATTTCCAACAGTAGCTATTAGTTACACATTTAAATGACATTACATAACAGTTACTATAGCACCCCTTCATTTTTGAATTTTAATTGTTTATATGCTATAATAGCCTCTTCTAATGTTTTTTATTATTGACCCAGTATGTAGTTTAAAGCATTAAGCCATGGCAGTTATTTTTCTTTTTGACAAAATTAAATTTTATCTCATAATTTAGCTGTATTTTTTTATTTTTAAAACAATTCCCTTAAAGTCAGTGGAAGTACATCTTTGAAATCCTTAAAGCATCAGCTGAACACCTTATTCAGTATTTGCAGTCATTAGTATTTGTTGACGGGCAATCTTTGGAAAATAGATTCTGAAAAGAAAAAGAGGATGTATTCAAGCTAACTATCTAATAATATTAATAACAATCCATTAATAGGTATTGGGTACTTACTATGTCCCAGGCATCATAGTAGACGCTGGGATGTAAAGATTATTAGTCAGAAAGATTCTACCAAGCAAGTAAGAGATCAAGACCAACCATGACTTATCCAGAGTAGAGAATGAAAGTCTTATATGAGAAAAAAAAAAAAGGAAGAAAGTAGGAATTTAGAACCTGTTCTATTAAAACAGTATAAAATAATTTAAAATAATGTGATAGTGAGAGTAAGGGAAATTTTGTAACACAGATTCTCTCATGATTCTCCAGTGATGAGTCCAGATTGCAGACGGCTGGTATAACTGCTTCTCAGGAAGAAAATGACACCCTGTCTCTAGATACATCCTCCCCACAGAACACTATACGCTCTTACTCTTATAGGCTCTCATAACTCTGTGTTCCACTTGGTGCCTTGTCCCATGTCCATATTATTGCCAGCCTTGCACATGGCAGGTATTTCATGCTCAGTAGAAAGACCTCTCAGTCCTCCGAACTTTGTGATAGAGCTTTTAGACTTTGTGGTATTTTACCATATCTCTTTTGAAAGTGTAACTGGTGCAGCCTATAGAGAGATGATATAGGATGCTAGGCCTGCTTTCTGGGATGCCTTTCTCCAAGGGACTACAGATCTTCTACAAATGTGAATGAAAAAAATAAACATTAATCCTTACAATACTAGGAAATAACTAATAATTGAAATAGGATGAGATCTTCTCTAAAGGCTCTGTGCAACTTAGAGAATCATAAAATAGAGTCAACAGTAAAAGCAAACACCCTGAAATGTTCTAAGGTGGCTAGGTGATGAAGAGACCAAAAAAAAAAGTAAAAGAGGAAGCATGTGTTAGAAAGAATAAAGACATCCTTTGTTAAATTGTTCGAATTCTTGAAAGCCTTAAAATACCCTGATAGTCTATAAGTGCATACAAGCATTTAACATCTGAGAATAGTTCTTGACAGATTTTTTTTACAGATTTAACAATTAACTGGGAAGTTCATGAAAATTTTGAGATCATAGCATTAAGTATCTGCCAAAGGAGGAATCCTAAAATTGTTCATCATAATCCAGTTTACTCAAAATAAAGTTTATGCTTTATTTTTTATTTATGCTTCATATCTGTACCTTTATTATTCAAATTTGGATAATCTGCAGTTCAGATCTTGCTCCATTTGGAAGAGGACTTACAAAGGCAAAACCTCTGCTGTTTCTCATTCTCTGGAGGAAAGGATCTTGAACAAAATAATTCCAAACATGTGAGCAATCTAATTATCGCTGAAGACAAGAACAACAGTGCCACTGTTTAGGGTGTGGTTTTATCTCCTTTCCCTTGTCTGGATGTGTCATCAATTTGGACACAATCTTAGAGAACTATCATTACATGCAAGGTTGAAATAATAAGAGGCAATATTCCCTGAGTATTATTATGTCAGGCATCAGACGCTATCATTTTTATAGGTGCTTTTAAAAATTATAAATTTATGATGTAGATATTGTCTAATTTCACAGTGAGAGGAAAATGGATGTTTAGGGAGGGTATGTAAATTGACCAAGGTAACACAGACAAAGATAATATATTTGGGGTTTGCTGTTCCAAAATGGTATGCTTAACAACTGTACCATCCCTGACATACGTTCTGTAGCCACTGCTGGATTGTTTCAGCAATACGAAGCTGTTGCTGAGTAAGATACCAGATGTGATAGCAATAATAAATCTTAGGGTCTTCCTTCTCATATTAATTATGTATCTTTTTTGTTGTTTACTTATGTTTCTTACCAGACCTGTGGAATTCTAAAGAGTAATCTTTCACAAAATGAGCTTTACATATATAAAAAGATAATACCAATTTTATAAAATTATGTTTTGATTTTTTTTCTATAATCATCCTCAACTTTTTAAATTATTGTTCTATGGCAAAATTCCAGGCCTAACAAAATCATATTTTACCTATTTTTAACATGTTCTGGTCCATTAAAATCTTCCATCTACAAGCTGTCCAGATATGAACACAACCTTAAGACAAGATCTGGACTGAAATTAACTGAAATTAATGTCTCCCTCAATATGGGGCTCCATTATTAATTAATGAAGTTGAAGACTGTAATTGCTTTTTTGGTAGCCATGACAATGATGATTCTTTTGAGTATGTTGGTTACCAAAGCATTACAGTTATTTTTGTTTTTAAAGTAAGCTCTATGCCTGGATGTGAGGGCGATCTGGCTGTGACATCTGTCACCCCATTGATCGCCAGGGTTGATTCAGCTGATCTGGCTGGCTAGGCGGGTGTCCCCTTCCTCCCTCACCGCTCCATGTGCGTCCCTCCTGAAGCTGCGCGCTCGTTCGAAGAGGACGACCTTCCCCGATAGAGGAGAGGACCGTTCTTCGGTCAAGGGTATACGAGTAGCTGCGCTCCCCTGCTAGAACCTCCAAACAAGCTCTCATAAAGTAAGCTCTATGCCCAATGTGGGGCTTGAACTCATGATCCCAAGATCAAGTGTGGCATGCTCTACCCACTGGAGCAGCCAGGCACCCCCTAGAGCATCACATACTTGTTAGACTTCCTCCACTCATAGTATTTTGACTCCCAAGGTAAATTATTACTTTTAGCTCCAAATTTATCATGTTCTTTCAATCTTTTGAGAACTTTCAAAACCTTGATTCTGCCATCCAACATATTAATGATGGTGTCTGACTTTGTGCCATTCATATAGCTATACAATTCTTCTATATCTTCAAGTTGTCAATAAAAGTATTACTTGAGATAGGATTAAAATAATAAAAGGAATTAAAACAACAATTAATCTCATTATAGGTAATAACAAGTGTTTTTTAAGTTGCAAACACTATGCTAAAGTAGTGTGTATGCATTATTTCATTTGATCCTCAAAACATCTCTGTGTAGTAGGTTTTATTATTTTTTATTTTTTTAATTGAGGTGAAATCCACATAACATACAATTAACCATTTCAGAGTGTACAATCCAGTGGCATTTAATGCGTTCACAATGTTGTGCAACCACCACTTCTCTCAAGTTTCAAAACTTTTTCATTGTCTCAGAGGAACACCCTATATCCTCAAAGTAATTGTTCCCCAACCTCCCTACCTCTGTCCTCTGGCAACCACTAATATGTTTTCTGTCTCTATGAATTTGCCTGTTCTGGACACTTCATATAAATGGAATTACAGTATTTATTTTTTTGTATCTGACTTCTTTCATTTAGCCTAATTTTTTTGAGATTAATTCAAGATGTAGCATGTTTCATTTCTTTTCTATGGCTAGATAATATTCCAGCACATGCATATTTCTTTATACATCTACATATACTCATTGAGGGGTATTTGGGTTGGTGGGTGTGTTTACCTATTATGAATGATGCTGCTATAAATATTCCAGTACAAAATGTTTCATGAACATATGTTTTCGTTTGTCTTGGATATAAACCAAGGAATAGAATTGTTGAGTCATATGGTGATTTTATGTTTAACACTTTGAGGAACGGATAAACTATTTTCCACAATGGCTACCCCATTTTACATTCACAACAGCAATGTGTCAAGGTTCCCATTTCTCCACATCTTTGTCAGCACTTATATTCTCTGTTTCTGATTATAGCCCTCCTAGTGAGTGTGAAATGGTTTCTCATTGTGGCTTTGCTTTGCATTTTATTAGTGACTAATGAAGTTGAACATATTTTCATGTGCTTTTGGCCACATCTTTGGAATGTCTAGTCAAGTCCATTTCCCATTTTTTATTAACTTGTCTTTTTGTTTTTGCATTGTATTTTTTATGTATTCTAGATATTCAATCTTTATCTGATATGGAATTTGCAAATATTTTCTCCCATTATTTGAATTGTCTTTTCATTTTCTTGATAATGTCATTTGATGCTCAAAAGTTTTTAATTTTCATGAAGTCCATTTGTCTATTTTTTTTCTTTTGTTTGTATTTTTGGTGTCCAACCTAAGAATCTATGTCAAATCTGAGGTCATGAAAGTATACCCCCAATGTTTTAGTCTAATAGCTTTATAATTTTAACTCATATTTAGGTAATTGATCTATTTTAAGTTAATTTTTATATATAGATTGAGGAAGAAGTCCAACATCGTTCTTTGCCAGGTCGTTATCCAGTTGTTCTAGCACTATTTGTTGAAGGGATTACACTTTCCAAATAGAATGTTCTTGACATTTTGTCAAAATTTATTGACCATAGATATGGGATTTATTTCTGGACTCTCAATTCTATCCTATTTGTTTATATGTTTATCCTTATTCCAGTATCATCCTCTTTAATTACTGCAGCTTTGTAGTAAGTTTTAAAATAAAAATATTTTGAGTTCTCCAACTTTTCCTTTTTCAATATTGTTTTTAGTGACTTAGAACCCCTTCAAATTTGGTATGATTTTAAGGATAGGTTTTTCCATTTCTACAGAAAAGGCAATTACAGTTTTGATAGAGATTGTATTGAATCAGTAGATTACTTTGGTAAGTATTGCCAGTTTAACAATTTTAATCTATCAACATGTGATGACTTCATATTTAATTAGGTCTTCCTTAATTTCAGCATTTTTCTTTTTTTGTAATTTTCAGTGTACAAATCTTTAACTTCTTTGTTAAATTTATTCCTAGATATTTTATTTTATATTTTTTATATTTTATAATTTTAATTTTAAAAAATATTTTATTTATTTATTTGACAGAAAGCATGCACAAGCAGGGGGAGCAACAGCCTGAAAGAGAGGGAGAAGCAGTCTCCTCACTGAGCAGAGAGCCCAGTGATGTGGGGCTTGATCCCAGGACCCTGGGATCATGACCTGAGCCAAAGGCAGCCACTTAACCACCTGAGCCACCCAGGTGCCCCTAAATATTTTATTATTTTGGATTATTTTGTAGATGGAATTGTTCCCTTGATTTTAGATTATTCATTGACAGTATATAAAAACACATCTTATTTTACATATTGACCTTGAACTTTGATTAGCTCTAATAGTATTTTTGTGATTCTTGGGATATTCTATGTATAGAATCGTGTCATCTGCAAATAGAGATAGCTTTACTTTTTCCTTTCCAATTTGGATACCTTATTTCTTTTTCTTGCCTATGTGCTCTGGCTAGGTATTCCATTACAATGTTGAATAGCAGTGGCAAAAGTGGGCATCCTTGTCTTGTCTCTGATCTTAGGCGTAAAGCTTTCAGTCTTTCACCACTGAATATATGATATTAGCTATAGGTTTTTCATCAATGTCTTACATCTTAGGAAATTCCTTGTACATGACTATTTTTATCATGAAAGGGTATTGAAATTTCTCAAATATTTTCTGCATCAATTGGGATATTTATGTGGGTTTTGTTTCCCTTCCTTCTAAGTATATGGTCTACTAAATTAATTTATTTTCTTATGTTGAGCCATTCATGGGATAAATTCCACTTGGTCATGGTGTATAATCTTTTTAATTTGCTGTTGGATTTGGTTTGCAAGTATTCTGTTGAGGATTTTTGCATCAATATTCATAAGAGATGTTGCTCTGTGGTTTTCTTCTCTGGTGGTATCTTTGTCTTTTGTATCAGGGTAATACTGTCCTCATAGAATGTACTAGGAGGTATTCTCTCTTCTTCTTCTCCCCCCCCCCTTTTTTTCTTCTTCTGTTTAGAAGAATTTGAGGAGAACTGGTGTTCATTCTTCTTTAAGTGTTTGGTAGAATTCACCAGTGAAGTCATTTGGTCTTGAACTTTTCTTTTTTGGGAGGTTTTTGATTACTGCATCAATCTCTGTACCTGTTTTATGTCTGTTAAGATTTTCTGTTTCATCTTGAGTCAGTTTGGTAATTGGCATGTGTCCAGGAATTTGTCTGTTTTATCTAGATCATTAAATTTGTTTGTGTATAATTGTTCATTTACTCTAATACCCTTTTAATTTCTGTAAGATAAGTAATAAAGTCTCCAGTTACATTTCTGATTTTAGTTAATTGCATCTTTTTTCTTTTTTTAAAGTCTAGGTAAAGGGTTGTAATTTTGTTGACTTTCAAAGAACCAACTTTTGGCTTTGTTGATTGTCTTTATTAATCACCTTTGGAATGCTGGTGGTAACATTATATCTTCTTCCAAAAAAAAAAAAAAGGTAAACTCAGGAGGAGTTTTGGACAGTTGTTATATAAATTAATTTAACATTTGGAGAATATCAATTTTGCCACTGTAGAGATAGAGTCAGTTACTTTAATAACTTTAGTTAACTTTAAAAAGTGAAGTAATGTCTTTCTTCTTCTATTGAAGTACTTATCAACTTCTCTACAACAATATCAATAGGTTAAAAGATAGTAAAAAATGTTAATGAAACAGATATTGTAATTATATGTACATTGTTATTAAGGAAAGGCCTCATGGTCTAATGGTGTCAGAGAAATATAAAAATCGTAGATTTTACCAGCTCTCTTTAGTGGGTCAGCCAAAATGATATTCTTCTCTTGGATTCTATAACTTTGCCAGAGGTAGATAAAACTATTCTAAATAAATACAAACCTTAGGAAACACAAGGGAAAAAAAAGACACTAAAATACTTGAAAAGTATTTACTTTACTTTACTTTACCAAGCCAGCTGGTAAAGTAAATGGAAAGTCTACTAATGCAGATTCCTTGATTTTCTTTTAAATTGTAGTTCTGTTTTGCTGCTTTCAGTCTGTGGTTGTTGAATGCCCTTCGACTGTCAATCTGAAATGGAGATTTGTAATCCAACAAACTACCTCCCAAATTACGATAAACACAAATCAAATAAGAATCAAAACTTTTTGGAAACTCAGAGAAAAAGTGAAGAATGATGTTAAAATACATACTTTTCATTTCCATCAAACTCTGTTTTCCTGATTCCCACTGGAATAAAAGTGTTGAAATCCTGAAAGAAAGTGTTCATGTGACACGTTATCCACAAAACTCAGCAAACCAAATACAACTTTGTAAGATGCCAAAATCATAAGTGCTGTTAAATTACTCCCAGACTCTATTTTTTTATGGCAAAATGCAACTGGTTTTAAGTACTGCTCATTGTTTACAATTTCACAAACTTTTTGAAGTTAAGTATTTCTAATTTAAGCTTACTAAAGTGTAATAAGCATGTTATTTCAAAAGAAATGCCAGAACACCAGAGATATCTATGTTGTTTTTCTTCCTGTATCATGTCTATGCAATTTTTGGCCTCTAACCCATTATTATATCCAGTAAAACAAGATAAAACAACAAATAATGCATTTAAAATGGAGAGACTTTAAGGAGCGCCTGGGTGGTTCATTTGGTTAAGTGTCTGACTTGAATTTGTCTCAGGTCATGATCTCTGGGTGGTGGAATCAAGCCCCGTGTCTGGCTCCACACTCAATAGGGAGTCTGCTTGGGATTCTCTCTCTCCCTCTCTCTCTGCCCCTCACCCTGTTCTCTCTCTCAAATAAATAAAGAAATAAATAAATCTTTACAAAAATATAGAGAGACTTTAAAAAACATTTCAAGAAAGAAGTTTTAGAGTAGGAAGGAGCCTTACTAAGTCAAATTTATTCATTTTATAGGTAAGAACACTGAAGTATCAAAAGGTCAAGACTTGGTGAAATCAGCTAAATTGTTAATGGCATAGTCAGGGAAAGAAGTGAATTTCCCATCACCCAAATCAAGGCAATTTCTACTACCCTTAATTGATATTACTGATTTTCATTTCATGGCTCATAAAATCTAGAGTATTTCTAGTTAATAATTTATTCTATTGCCCCTTTTTTGCCTATAGATTATTTTACTGGTAATGTGAATAAGTTCCATTAATGAAGCTGATATCAACATTCACGGCGTTTAAATCTGCATTTTTAACTTAAGGCTAGTTAATTCTGTTTAAATTTATATTACTATTTTCCATAAAATTCACTTATGTATTGATCTTTAGTAGGATTTGACGATGATCAAGTTCATTATTTAATACTTACGTTCCAACCAATTCCAAAAAGGATATAAGAAAATGGATGACATCAAAGCAGCTATCATAGAATGGTAGACCAATAAAGCATAAGAAAGAATGGAAAGCCAAGTAGTAAAGACAGAAGAGAGATATGATTATGCCAGAAAAACTAATGTATTCTAGGCTTTCCCAACAAAATTTCAATTTGAGCTTCCTGAGAACCAAGGAGAAAGGAGGAACACAATGGTTTATAGAACTCTCACATGACAAAAAGAGACTGTCTCCCCTTTAATTTTATCTCAGAAAACTCAGATCTAAAACACACATGATATATCACTATTTTAATGATTTTACTTTTTTCTTTTGTCTGTTTTCTAAGCATGAGCATCCTAAGCAGAATTAATCATGTGAATTTTAAGTAACAGATAATGAATAGCATAAGACATAGGATCTTTTTTTAAAAATATTTTATTTATTTATTTGACAGAGAGACACAGAGAGAGAGGTAACACAAGCAGGGGGAGTAGGAGAGGGAGAAGCAGGCTTCCCACTGAGCAGGGAGCCCGATGCGGGGCTCGATCCGAGGACCTGGGATCATGACCTGAGCCAAAGGCAGACGCTTAACGACTGAGCCACCCAGACTGCCTTAGGATCTTTTTTCTTAGTCATTTCATTGTTTGTTTTTATTTTAATAACTAATGCAGATGTTTTGTTCATGACTTTCCTACTTAGGTCCTATGTTAAAGGTGTGACATAATTTAAAATTAAATAATTATTGTATAATCCTGTAGAGGCAATTTTGTGCAAAGCCGTGCTAACAGGAAGTGAGTTTGCAGCTTTCTGATCCTATACAAAAATGATTAGAATGTAGATAGCAAAGAATTATATTTTATAAATTTAGATATAAAAACATAAGTGTAAAAATATGCTTAAAGTTATTCTATGAACAAAAGGTATTTTTCTGTTTAAACATGTACAAACTTTTGTTTGATCTTTAAAAGTAGAAAGAAAATTTTTCATTGAGTCGGACACTTGCAACTTTCTGTGTCTTAACACATTCAGTGGGGAAGATAATTTTTATAATCTTTGTACAACTCAAAAATGTTCACACAATTTTTTAAAGTTCAAAAGCAATTACAGTAGTACAACAAAGCAAAGGATTTTAAAGATATTATTTTCAAATTGTTAAGCCCAAAAGAATTTATGCTTCCAAAATTTGCATCCTCCAACAACTACCATGATGGGAATAAACCTCTTCCCTCCCCCTAAAAGTTCACGTCAGTCCCTCACATGTGCTTTCTGGAATTGACTCTATTGGATGGAGCTAGAAGTTCTCATTCTTTTGCTAAACATTCTCTATTCTCTGTCCCATTTCTTTGCCCATGCCTGGAATGTAGGTGCTTCATCACTCCTGGCTCTATCAGAACTGCTCCCCTACAGGTTACCAGAGCCATAAGTATCTTTCCTGAGTCCCAACCCTACACTTGACTGTGTTACTTTCCTGTGTCCCAAATCAGTCTCCCTTGGCTCACTTGACCCTTCACTTTTCTCACTGCTCCTCTCTGTGGCTATTCCTGTTTTTCTTCCCTGACACTGCTGCTTTCCTCTAATGGGAACTCACATTTCTATTCTTGATTAGCAGTTTTATTAAATTAGTCACTTTCATTATTTAGCTTTTATTTTTTATCCTGATTACTTCTAACTTTGGAACTCCGTTCATAACCCACTGCCTTTGTCTCTGTGCCTGTTCACAGATTACACAAGTCCACATAAGGGGTACTCAAATGCAATACCTCCAACAGGGAAGTTATTTCTTCCTCCAACACCAGCATTCCTCCCAAAGAGCTTTGTTTCCATCAGAGGTATCAACATAGCAATTTTTTAAACTGGAAAGCCCAGATAATGTTTTTCCTTCGTATCTTGTATAAAACTATTTTAATATTGTCATCAATTCCTTCCAAATGTATCAGAAATAAGAAAATCACACAAACCAATTTAAATGAAATCCCCACAGTTGATCACAGAACTTAGATCTTGAAAGTAATACAGACTAGTTTACTAACTTCCATTTGACCTCTACAGTTGCTTACCCAGACTTTTATTTCATTTCATAAGGGTTCCATAAGTTCCAATAAAGGTTACTCATGCCTTCTCTCCACACAATCTCAAATCTTCATTCTACCCTAATTTTTGGTGGACAATCTCAGATACCACTTTCCAGAGAAGATTTAAAGATGGCACCTTAAAAGAAATAGTAACCCCAATTCAGGAGCCCATCAGAATTTATCAGTCAAAGATTAGGCCTGGAATCAGACAGACTAAGTTACATTCAAATACTGTCAGTTATAGAAACTTAAACTTTTTATGCCCAAGATGAGTGCATTTTCAGTGGTATGTCTCTTGCTTGGAATATTGTGGATTATGCCATATCTATTAGGAACGCTAGTAAGGAATAAAAAACCCATCTATAGAGGCTTAAACAAGTGCAGTTTTGTTTTTGTTACATAACAAGAAGCCTCAGATGAGCAGTTGTTGGTGCTGGTTGAGCAGCTCAATGAAGTGATGAGGATACTGTTTTCTTGGTGGCTTCAGTTGATACATCTGCATTCCAACAAAAAGAAGCAAGAAAAGGGGTCTGAGGAAGGCAATGGGCTTCCTGGGATTGTACAGCTGGACTTCTCTTAAATATCATCATTCAGAACACTCATATGAAGTTCCTCCAACTGAAACATGTCTGTGACTGGAGATTAAGTTTACCAATATTATCCATATGCTTCCTTCAGTCCAAATTATACTTTTTTTCCCAAAGCTCATCTAAAATCTCAACTCCTCCATAAAAATTTGTCCAGCTGCTGCTGACCACACACATCCCTAATTCCTGCAGGTTTCCATTTCAATTATAGCAGTCCCATGCAGTATATGACTAGTATTTCCGTGCCCTACTATTTTCCATTTAATGTTTTGTTTTCTGAAAAATGTGTGTGCTGAGGGCTGAGGCTATGTTTTCCTCTTTTCTATTGACACAGAACGAACACCTTGCTAGGCACATAGTGATGTTCCATGTGATTTGGGGATTTCGATTCAGGGAAGCTCAAATCTGAAATTAGGAACCACTAATTTTAATTGTGTAGTCCTAGCAAGAGAATTTACCTTTCATGTTTGTTTTTCCCTCTATAAATGTGAAAAAAAAAAGCTCACAGGAGAAATATGAGAAATCAATATAATAAAATGTATCAAACATGCTATGTGTCTAATATGCATTATTTTCCTTCATAAATATTGATTATAGTTTATATAATCAAGTCATATAGTTTATATATAGTTTATATATATATGCTTTCTACCTAATGTGGTATGTAGAACTTACGTATTTAAAAGCCAAAACTCGAAACTTTAGAAATTAATCCCTTTAGGAGTCACTTTATTACAAAAGAAAAAAACTTTATTTTCCTTAAGTTAAAATGTATTTCAATTTCATTTGGTACTTAGCTTAAGGTTATTAAATGTGTTATTTGCTGATTATATTCATTTTAGATAGATTTTAGGTAATCATACCACAGCAATCTTTAAAGATAATATCTTTTCATGTTTATAGTCTTATTTTGCTATAGTCAGACCTCAAGGGGTCTTACTGGAAGCTTTGTTTATCAAGAAAGCACACTGTTTTAGTCACAAAGTATGCTTATTTGTGGGAGAGTGATAAATAGTATCTTGTGGGGGGGTACCTAAATTACTTCCCCAAGTTTCTTCTTGGTGCTGCCTCTACTTTATAGCCCTACATCTTTTTGTTGGTGTGGCTTTTCCTTTAAGATTTATTTTTTGGAAAGTTTCTGAAAATGGCTGAGGATAATCCAAATGCATGTAAATATTATTAGAGAAAAAATTAGCAAAGGGATTTAAAGGGACTCTTTTTAAAGAAAACTAAAAGTTCCTAATATTAACTAAAATGTCAATAGTTTTCATTTAAATTACATCCTTGCAAAATAAAGAAAAATGAAAATCAATTTTAAAAGTTATATAGTTATTAAAATATACATGAAAGTGGATAAAATACTGTGATAACTCTTCAAGTTTTCATTATCCAGCATCAAAAACTCAACTGATAATCTAATTTCATAAATATTGTTTTAATTATCAATTGCTGCCAAAAAAGAAAAAAAAACCCACAAAACAACAGCATCCTAGTACCTTAGAACAATAAACATGTCTTGGGGTGCCGGGGTGGCTTAGATGGTTAAGTGTCTCCCTTCGGCTCGGGTCATGATCCCAGACTCCTGGGATCGAGTCCCACATCAGGCTCCCTGCTAGGTGGGGAGCCTGCTTCTCTCTCTGCCTCTGCCTCTCTCTCTCTCTCTGACTCTCAGGAATAAATAAATAAAACATTTAAAAAAGAAAAAGAACAATAAACGTGTCTTATCTTATTCTCTGTGGGTCAGAAATTTAGGAGCAACTTAGCTGGGTCATTCTGAGAGTCATTCATGAAGTTGCAGTCAAGATGTTGGCTTGGGGGGGGGGTGGAGCAAGATGGCAGAGGAGTAGGAGACCTGGATTTTGTCTGGTCTCAGGAATTCAGCTGGATAGGGATCAAACCATTCTGAACACCTATGAACTCAACAGGAGATCGAAGAAAAGAATACCAACAACTCTCTGAACAGAAAAGCGACCACTTACTGGAAGGCAGGACGTGCGGAGAAGTGAATCTGAGGTGATATTCGGGAGGATAGACGGCGGGGGAGGGGGCCCTGTCGGCCGCTTCTGACAAGTGATAGAGCCACGGAGCACAAAATCGGAACTTTTAGAAGTCGGCTCCACTGAGGGACATCACTCCAGTGGCTAAGCAGGCGGTGGAACCCTTGCGGGACAGTGTGCTCTCAGGACCCTCAGGGTCCCAGAAAGACCGGGGTGCCTGAGTGCAGCAGAGCTCCCAGGTATCAGAGTGGGGAAGCCGGCTGCAGAGACGGAGCCGAGGCGCGGGCTCTCAGCCCGGGGTTGCCATAAACTGTGATTGGTGACAGTTGGGCCACTTCTCCTCCAGCAGGGACCCAACAAGCGGCAGATCCGGGGAGACTCCCCTTCTTCCCCCGGGGAGGAGCGGTGCGGGAACGCACTGCAGGGATCTGCTGGGTTTGGAGACTCCACACAGGGTCGGGTGCCAGAGATAGAAAACGGTCGGTCACAGGCCGGGTGAGCACGCAGTGCGGCCGGAGACCAGGGAGACGGGAGTGACTGCTTTTCTCTGGGGGTGCACTGAGGAGCAGGGCCCCGAGTTCTCAGCTCCTCTGAGTGGAGATTGGGAGGCCACCATTTTCACCCTGGTCCTCCAAAGCTATACCGAGAGCTTGCAGGGAACAAAAGCTCCCGAGAGCAAACCCGAGCACCTTGCTTAGCCCGACCAACAAGGGCGGGGCAATTCCGCCTCCGGCAAAGACATTTGGGAACCACGGCAACAGGCCCCTCCCCCAGAAGATCAGCACAAACAGCCAGCCAAGACCAAGTTTACCAATCAATGAGAATGGCAGAACTCCAGTGCTAGGGGAATACTGCACATAGAATTCATGGCTTTTTTACCATGATTCATTAGTCTTTCAAAGTTAATTTTTTTAACTGTTTTTTTTTAATTTTTCTTTTTCCCTATTTCAACCAACATCTTATCAATTCCTTTTTTAAAAAAAAACATTTTTTTCATTTTATACTCATAGTCTATCCCTTCATAGTAGTTACCCTTATTTTTGGCATATATATATATATATAAGTTGTTCTCTCCTTAAAATTTCGAGATACAGTTTCTTCTTACAGATCAAAATATACCCTAAATCACTAGTGTATGGCTTTGTTCTAGTCTCCTGCCTGATCACATTCTCTCCCTTTTTTTTTCTTTTTTTTTTAATATTCTCCTTTTTTTTCAAACAACTTCTTATCTTATCAATTCCCTTTATAAAATCTTCTGTAATTTTCATCTTTACAGTCATATTCCATCCCTTCATTGTATCAACCCTTATTTTGTACATATATGTCTTTCTTTCTTTAAAATTTTACAAGGCACTTTCTTCTAACAGACCAAAATACACCCAAATTCTAGTGTATGGTACTGATCTATGCACTAGCCTGATCGTATTTGATCATATTCTGTTTTTTTTGTTTTGTTTTGTTCTGTTTTTGTTTGTTTTTATCTTTTTCTTTTTCTTTCTTTTTTCTTTCTTTCTCTTTCTTTTCCCCTAGTTTCAGGTCTTTTCTGATTAGTTTAGAGTATATTTTCTGGGGATGTTGTTAACCTGATAGCATTTTATTCTCCCATTCATCTATTATCCTCTGGACAAAATGACAAGATGAAAAAAATCACCTCAGCAAAAAGAACAAGAGGTAGTACCATCTGCGAGGGACGTACTCAGTATGGACATTAGTACAATGTCAGACCTAGAGTTCAAAATCATGATTTTAAAGATACTAGCTGGGCTTGAAAAAAAGCATGGAAGTTATTAGAGAAACCCTTCCTGGAGAAAGAAAAGAACTAAAATCTAACCAAGTCAAAATCAAAAAGGCTATTAATGAGGTGCAATAAAAAATGGGGGCACTAACTGCTAGGAAAATGAGGCAGAAGAGAGAATCAGCGATATAGAAGACCAAATGGTGGAAAATAAAGAAGCTGAAAAAAAAGAGAGATACACAACTACTGGATCATGAGGGCAGAATTCGAGAGATAAGCAATGAGATAAGATGAAACAACATTAGAATAATTGGGATCCCAGAAGAAGAGGAAAGAGAGAGAGGGGCAGAAGGTATATTGGAGCAAATTATAGCAGAGAACTTCCCTGCTGTGGGGAAGGAAACAGGCATCAAAATCCAGGAGGCACAGAGAACCCATCTCAAAATCAATAAAAATAGGTCAACACCCCGACATCTAATAGGAAAACTTATGAGTCTCAGAGACGAAGAGAAAATCTTGAAAGTATTTCGGGAGAAGAGATATGTAACCTATAATGGTAGAAATATTAGATTGGCAACAGACCTATCCACAGAGACCTGGCAGGCCAGAAAGGACAGGCATGATATCTTCAGAGCACTAAACAAGAACAATATGCAGCCAAAAGTACTATACCCAGCTAGGCTGTCATTGAATTAGAAAGAGAAATAAAAAGCTTCCAGGACAAACAAAAACTAAAGGAATTTGCAAACACGAAACCAGCCCTACAAGAAATATTGAAAGGGGTCCTCTAAGCAAAGAGAGAGCCTAAAAGCAACATAGACCAGAAAGGAACACAGACAATATACAGTCACAGTCACCTTACAAGCAATACAATGGCACTAAATTCCTATCTTTCAATAGTTACCCTGAATGTAAATGGGCTAAATGCCCCAATTAAAAGACACAAGCTATCAGATTGGATTAAAAAACAAGACCCATCGATATGCTGTCTGCAAGAGACTCATTTTAGACCCAAAGACACCCCCACATTGAAAGGGAGGGGGTGGAAAACCATTTACCATGCTAATGGACACCAAAAGAAAGCTGGGGTGGCAATCCTTATATCAGACAAATTAGATTTTAAACTAAAGACTGTAATAAGAGATGAGGAAGGACACTATATCTTACTTAAAGGGTCTATCCAACAAGAAGATCTAACAATTGTAAATATCTATGCCCCTAACATGGGAGCAGCCAATTATACAAGGCAATTAATAACAAAAACAAAGAAACATATTGACAATAATACAATAAGAGTGGGGGACTTTAACACCCCCCTGACTGAAATGGACAGATCATCTAAGCAAAAGATCAACAAGGAAATACGGACTTTAAATGACACACTGGACCAAATGGACTTCACAGACATATTCAGAACATTCCATCCCAAAGCAACAGAATACACATTCTTCTCTAGTGCCCATGGAACGTTCTCCAGAATAGATCACATCCTAGGTCACAAATCAGGTCTCAACCAGTACCAAAAGATTGGGATTATTCCCTGTATATTTTCAGACCACAATGCTTTGAAACTAGAACTCAATCACACGAGGAAAGTCTGAAAGAACCCAAATACGTGGAGGGTAAAGAGCATCCTACTAAAGAATGAATGGGTCAACCAAGAAAATAAAGAAGAATTAAAAAAATTCATGGAAACCAATGAAAATGAAAACACAACTGTTCAAAATCTTTGGGATACAGCAAAGGCAGTCCTAAGAGGAAAGTACATAGCAATTCAAGCCTTTTTCAACAAACAAGAAAGGTCTCAAATACACAACCTAACCCTCCACCGAAAGAAGCTAAAGAAAAAACAGCAAATAAAGCCTAAACCCAGGAGGAGAAGAGAAATAATAAAGATCAGAGCAGAAATCAATGAAATAGAAACCAAAAAACAGTAGAACAGGTCAAGGAAACTAGGAGCTGATTCTTTGAAAGAATTAACAAGATTGATAAACCCCTGGCCAGACTTATCAAAAAGAAAAGAGAAATGACCCAAATCAACAAAATTATGAATGAAAGAGGAGAGATCACAAGCAACACCAAAGGAATACAAACAATTATAAGAATATATTATGAGCAACTATATGCCAGCAAATTAGATAACCTGGAAGAAATGGATGCATTTCTAGAGATGTATCAACTACCAAAACTGAACCAGGAAGAAATAGAAAACCTGAACAGACCTATAACCACTAAGGAAATTGAAACAGTCATCAAAAATCTCCCAATAAACAAAAACCCAGGGCCAAATGGATTCCCAGGAGGATTCTACGAAACATTTCAAGAAGAATTAATACCTATTCTCCTGAAACTGTTCCAAAAAATAGAAATGGAAGGAAAACTTCCAAACTCATTTTATGAGGCCACCATTACCTTGATCACAAAACAGACAAAGACCCCATCAAAAAGGAGAATTACAGACCAATATCCTTGATGAACATGGATGCAAAAATTCTCACCAAAATACTAGCCAATAGGATCCAACAGTACATTAAAAGGATTATTCACCATGACCAAGTGGGATTTATCCCTGGGCTGCAAGGTTGGTTCAACATCCACATATCACCCAACGTGATACAAGACATTAACAAAAGAAAGAACGAGAATCATATGATCCTCTCAATAGATGCAGAAAAAGCATTTGACAAAGTACAGCATCCTTTCTTGATCAAAACTCTTCAGAGTATAGGGATAGAGGGTACATACCTCAATATCAAAAAAGCCATCTATGAAAAATCTACAGCCAATATCATTCTTAATGGGGAAAAGCTGAGAGCTTTCCCCCTAAGGTCAGGAACGTGGCAGGGATGTCCACTATCAGCACTGCTATTCAACATAGTATTAGAAGTCCTAGCCTCAGCAATCAGACAATAAAAAGAAATCAAAGGCATCCAAATCGGCAAAGAGGAAGTCAAACTCTCACTCTTTGCAGATGATATGATGCTTTATGTGGAAAACCCAAAAGACCCCAAAACTGCTAGAACTCATACAGGAATTCAGTAAAGTGGCAGGATATAAAATCAATGCCCAGAAATCAGTGGCATTCCTATACAGCAACAACAAGACAGAAGAGAGAGAAATTAAGGAGTTGATCCCATTTACAATTGCACCCAAAACCATAAGATACCTAGGAATAAATCTAACCAAAGAGGCAAAGGATCTGTACTCAGAAAACTATAAAATACTCATGCAAGAAATTGAGGAAGTCACAAAGAAATGGAAAAACTTTCCATGCTCATGGATTGGAAGAACAAACATTGTGAAGATGTCAATGCTACCTAGAGCAATCTACACATTCAATGCAATCCCCATCAAAATACCATCCACTTTTTTCAAAGAAATGGAACAAATAATCCTAAAATTTGTATGGAACCATAAGAGACCCCGAATAGCCAGAGGAATGTTGAAAAAGAAAAGCAAAGCTGGCGGCATCACAATTCCGGATTTCCAGCTCTATTACAAAGCTGTCATCATCAAGACAATATGGTACTGGCACAAAAACAGACACATAGATCAATGGAACAGAATAGAGAGCCCAGAAATGGACCCTCAACTCTATGGTCAACTAATCTTTGACAAAGCAGGAAAGAATGTCCAATGGAAAAAAGACAGTGTCTTCAACAAATAGTGTTGGGAAAATTGGACAGCCACATGCAGAAGAATGAAACTGGACCATTTCCTTACACCACACACAAAAAGAGACTGCAAATGGTTGAATGACCTAAATGTGAGACAGGAGTCCATCAACATCCTAAAGGAGAACACAGGCAGCAACCTCTTCGACCTCAGCCGCAGCAACTTCTTCCTACAAACATCGCCAAAGGCAAGGGCAAAAATGAACTACTGGGATTTCATCAAGATAAAAAGCTTTTGCACAGCAAAAGAAACAGTCAAACCAAAACCAAAAGACAACCGACAGAATGGGAGAAAATATTTGCAAATGACATATCAGATAAAGGGCTAGTATCCAAAATCTATAAAGAACTTATCAAACTCAACACCCAAAGAACAAATAATCCAATCAAGAAATGGGCAGAAGACATGAACAGACATTTTTCTAAAGAAGACATCCAAATGGCCAACAGACACATGAAAAAGTGCTCCACATTGCTCGGCATCAGGGAAATCCACATCAAAACCTCCATGAGATACCACCTCACACCAGTCAGAATGGCTAAAATTAACAAGTCAGGGAACGACAGATGTTGGTGGGGATGTGGGGAAAGGGGAAATCTCCTACACTGTTGGTGGGAATGCAAGCTGGTGCAACCACTTTGGAAAACAGTATGGAGGTTCCTCAAACGGTTGATAATAGAGCTACCCTATGATCCAGCAATTGCACTCCTGGATATTTACCCCAAAGATACAAATGTAGGGATCCGAAGGGGTACGTGCACCCCAATGTTTATAGCAACAATGTCCACAATAGCCAAACTGTGGAAAGAGCCAAGATGTCCATTGACAGATGAATGAATAAAGAAGATGTGGTATACATTCACAATGGAATATTATGCAGCCATCAAAAAGAATGAGATCTTGCCATTTGCAATGACATGGATGGAACTGGAGGGTGTTATGCTGAGTGAAATAAGTCAATCAGAGAAAGACATGTATCATATGACCTCACTGATATGAGGAATTCTTAATCTCAGGAAACAAACTGAGGGTTGCTGGAGTGGTAGGGGTGGTGGGAGGGATGGGGTGGCTGGGTGACAGACATTGGGGTGGGTATGTGCTATGATGAGCGCCGTGAATTGTGCAAGACTGTTGAATCACAGATCTGTACCTCTGAAACAAATAATGCAATATATGTTAAGAAAAAAAAAAGAAGAAGATAGCAGGAAGGGAAGAATGAAGGGGAGTAAATCGGAGGGGGAGACGAACCATGAGAGACAATGGACTCTGAAAAACAATCTGAGGGTTCTAGAGGGGAGGGGGGTGGGAGGATCCGTTAACCTGGTGATGGGTATTAAAGAGGACACGTTCTGCATGGAGCACTGGGTGTTATGCACAAACAATGAATCATGGAACACTACATCAAAAACTAATGATGTAATGTATGGTGATTAACATAACAATAAAAAAATTTAAAGAAAAAAAAAAGATGTTGGCTTGGGCTGTGGTCACCTAAAGTATGACTAGGACCAGAGCGTCTACTTCCAAGATGATCATTTCACATGGCTATTGGCCAGAGGCCTTAGAGGTTGTTGGTAAGAAGACTCATTTCCTCACCACACAGGACTGCTGGATTGTTCTTGTGACTCAGCCACTGTTTTTCCCACACAGCAAGAGATACAAGAGAAACAACAAAGAGGAAGCCATAATGACTTGTATGATTCCGTTTTGGAAATCACACACTGTTACTTCTGCCATATTCTATTGTTAGAAGTAGGTCGCTGCATACAACCTACCTTGGAGGAGAGAGAAATAAAGCTCCATGTCTTTTTTTTTTTTAAAGATTTTATTTATTTACTTGAGAGAGAGAATGAGAGAGAGAGAGAGAGAGAGCATGAGAGGGGGGAGGGTCAGAGGGAGAAGCAGACTCCCCGCTGAGCAGGGAGTCCCATGTGGGACTTGATCCTGGGACTCCAGGATCATGACCTGAGCCGAAGGCAGTCGCTTAACCAACTGAGCCACCCAGGTGCCCAGCTCCATGTCTTGAAAGGAGGAGTATCAAAGAATTTTTCGACATAGTTTAAAATTACCATAATATATTAGCCACTCTCTGTTCAGCATTTCAATGATTTTGAAGGAATTCCAGACAACATACCATCTCATCTGCAAATACTTAAAAAAAAAAAACCCAAACCACAATGTCATTCTCACAACTGAAAAACATAATTTTTAATGTCATCAAATATCCAATCAGTGTTCAGGATTCTTTGATTTTTTCCCATAATCCTTTTTTTTACAGTTGGTTTGGTTTGTTTGAGTCAGATAAAAATATAAGATGGGGTTCTTTAAAAATGTTCTCTTGCATGATATGCATCCACTGCTTTGTTTCTACACTGCTCTTGTTCTTTTCATAAGAAACACTCAAGAAAGTAAGCAAGCAGATTTTCCTAGGTTACCTTTGAACCTGGAATTTGTGTTACCACTTTGGTTATATTCCTAATAAGCCACAGGTGTATAGTACAGGAGTGAGTGGAAATGGAGACAGGGATGTGATGACAGTTAATTGTCCATAATCCATTTATCCCAAGGAGCATTTATACATCTGCTACATATTTAGGTATTTGCTACTTGTTTTTTCTTGATTTTTGAGCAGACAAGCATCTATACCTAAAGCACCATAAAAAGGAAAAATGCTATCAGGGGGCTTTATAGTAGCAAGACAAAGAAAGTACAGCTTTTTGTGTCTCGGAAATGAATGGCTCCATTCATTTCAATAGGGATTTTGTTTTATATGTCCTGTGTTGGGTTTGGGCACTAACCACTTGACTCTCATTTTAGAATGAATTACTTTGTTAAATGCAGGTATTTAAACAGGATAGGTACTTTAACTACTCAATTCTCCAATCTTGTTTTATTAAATATTTTATAGTGTCATCCTCTGTTCTTTCTTTAAAATGTGTCTAAAAATCTATGTACGTGTGTGTTATATATGTGTGTATGCATTTATATGTAAATATGCATATGATATGTTTATATATACTTAGAAAATACAGAAGTAGCTTATAAAATTTGTCCTCTACCCTATCTTTATTATATTTCTAAACTAATTATGGTTTTAGATCCTTATTTGCAAGAGTAAATTTTTTGAAGTACAAGTACAGTTAATTTTGCATAAATGATATTCAAAATGTAAAATTGTCATAATTTTACAAAATGAAAAGTTTATGGAACTTATCATATCATAGCTGTGTATGATAAATTTAGACCTAATCATATATGAAAAAATAATATTTAAATTAATAATTTATTTAGAAAACATTCTGAAGTACTTTAAACATTCTTTGCAGGTGGTGGTTGTTTCCCCAATCAATACATACACACTTTTTCATTAAAATAGCGTTTTTTTCCTGATATTTTATTTTCACTCTATGCATTTTACATTAATAAATACCAACTCTACAAATTCCTAGACTATCCATTTGCTACATGAATTTGCAAGTCCACTATGACAAGCTTTCCACAGCTGATTTTTACCTTATTTGATACAGTGGCAAGACTATAATTACTCATAAATCCAAACGACTCTTCAACTTTATTTCACAAGGCACAGCCATTTACACCGAGAAATGTACACAAACAAGACTCCTATCTGCTGCTGGTATTAAGCTTTGAGAGCAGTTGACTTTGTTATCTAGATCCAATTTTTAATGCTTACTGTTAAGTTTTCTTTCTTTCTTTTTTTACATTTCCAAAACCACCAGAGGATGATTTCCTTAAGAATGTTCTCCCAGGTATGTTCAGAATATTAATTAGGCCCATCTATTTCTGTCGGGTAATAACAATGTCCACAGGCTGAATGGACGCTGTGACCTGTGAAAGAGCCATTCATATGCTTTAGTCTGCCCTGGCGCATTCTTTCCCGAGTGAACATAGACCTTTTTCATAGTAATCTTAAATGTTTCAACTGTGTGTTGCATGTTTGGTTCTGGGATCTCCAACCATATAGCTTTTCTGCCTCTTTGCGGGGAAGACTTCCTTGCTCTGTTCATTCAAATGGTTCTGCCTTTATGACTATTTTACTGCCATACCTATGGGGCTTCTTAACTGTATTTGCCTGTAAGTGAAGGAGATCTTAAAGGAGTTAAATTTATTCAGACTAAATCTTCTGGGGCATGCAAGGCATCTTAAACAATTAACAATAATTAAAAAGCATCTATTCAGACTGGATAAAAGGTAAATAGATTTCATTAAAAGGTAAATAGATTTCATTTAAATATACTAGTTAGTTGGTACAGTTTTCCCATTTGCATGTTTTTTTTTTTTAAACCTCCTGTTGGCGAATAACTTTGAGACAACAAAAGAAAGCATTGACTTTTGCCAGTTTCTGTAATTTTTTTACTCATGAGTGCTATTAACAAATTGCTATACTAAAAAATTTAATTATCTTTAACTTAGATGGTGCGACTAACACTGGGTATAATAGCATGACAACGATGCCTAAGTAAAACCTGGGTTTGCTTTTTTAATTCTGAATCTTAAATTAGTGTGGAATTGGCTGAAAGATCTGTGGTTATTCAACTGCTGATATTTTCCTATAAATTTGATATTCATCTGCCTCAGTCAACTATTTGCTTTGTGTCCTGAAAGGGTAAAATGCCTAATTGTTTTCTCAATGTCCTCCTTAAGTTGTTTCAAATTAGGACTTGTCTTGTGATAGTCAGACAAGGCAGGTAATATTTTTATTCGAGACATTTATAAGCACCTGCAAGTATATGTGTAAATATAATAATGCATGAAAGTAGTTTTCTGGGTTTACATGTGTATATGAAAACACACACACACACACACACTGACATATAAAAACAAATACACTTAAGCTCTTTTGCTTGAAATATTCATAGTTTAGTAGATTAGGCAACCACTTACATGATGTGTTTGAAGGGTGGCACCAAGAAAGGCATCTAAAATCTATCCCTTGATATTTTGGTGTTATAATTTCATTCTTCAGAATTTTAAGTAAAACATATTTTTAAAATATGACCAATTAACATATTACAAAATGATAACAAGGCTGGGAAAAATGTGACATAGATGAATTAGACTGGGAAAAAGAAAGAAAGAGACATGAAGCACCATGAAAAATACGGGAAAAAAAACGGGGCAGCCCTTTTTTTCTTTTTTTTTTTCCCCCAAGGGCTGTCCAAACTCAGCCATTCCATGATAGTCAAAAATATGTGTAATAATTTTTGGTGCAAAATAGCACCACTAAGATCAGAGCAGAGTGTTATTGAGATTAAGCTTAGAGATTTGATCTCCTATAAGACATCACCTCCACTCATATGCAACTGCTCACCTCCTCAGACATTTTGCAAATGCATCATAAATAAGAGATTAGAAATAAAATAGAGGGAGTAAATAATCACCTCTGGAGGAAAACAAACAAAACTGTGGATATATTCACTTTGTAGTGATGATTGGTTATACAATCTTTAGGTATAGAAAAAAGCATGTTGCTTGAAAGTATTCTCAGCTTTTGGGAAATAAAGTATTTTTTTTTTGCATCACGATGAACCTCAAAAAAGCCTTTAGTCAAAACAAATCTGGGTCTAGAAAAGGGCTCTACTAACACATCGTCTCAGGGAGCTGCACCTCCCCATAAACAAGCCTTTATCAGGAGAATAATAATCCGTTCCTTGAGGAGTAGTTGTGAGGATTAAGAAATAACCTCAGTGTAATAACACAATATAATAACTATCTCAGGAAAATGAAACACTAAAATGTAATTTCGTAATTAGTCTCATGTAATATTGCTAGACAGCAAAATCATTGTCTTCCAAATACAGGAAAAGAGCACTCCTAGCAAGATGTAATAGAGATATAATAAGGAATTTAAGGAAAGTAACATACTTTACAACACAAAAATCAAATATAAGTGTTTAGATGACATTTAGAAACTGAGACTTCTAGGGCTACCTCAGCATGTGAAGTCCCTGACCTTCACCCTCATACCTGCAGATTGTATTCCTTCCTGACTGGCACGGAAGACTGTGGTGTACTCTTCCTTCCATCCTTCTCTGTGATCCACTGCTTGTGCTGCCTTCCATCCCTTACCTGACTCACAAAACGCACCAAGGCTGCCAGGAGAACATTCTAGAACCATGTCATCTTTTCAAAATACTTAGCCCCCAGGCCCAGTAGTTGTTTTATTTCACAAAAGCCTTATTAATAATTTGCAAATTAACATATTATCAAATAACTCTACATTTAATAGTTTAGCTTTACATTCTTAACAGTCTAGGCATTTTTAAAATTTATATCAGTGGAACAAGCACTTACATCTAATGGTATGCTGACATTGTATAAATTGTACTTGCAGATTTTGAAAATAGATTTAATGTGCATAACTATACAATAGAGAGTCTCTCTATGCTATAATGTTAAAAGAATTATTTTTTATATAATATAATACTTTATTAGGATGAGACACTTTAAGATATGAATAAAATGCTAAAATTCAATTATCATTTATGATACTATATGACAAATAAAAGCATCTGACTTTGGAACTGTTCAGAAAACTGCTGTAGGCAGCATTTCATGGAGAAAATTTTAAAAGGACCGGTTACTGTGTTCATGATCTTGATTAGGTAGAGAATTTTAAGCATTAGTTCATAAATGAGATGCCAAATAAGGTGACACATAAATTGTGAGGTTATTGGCTCAATTATTGGTTACCAAATTTTTATCTCATCATAAGGGGAAAAAATTATGTGAAATAAAAAGAATACTTACCTATGAGATTAGGTGACTTCGAAGAATGTTTGGGAGCTCTGCACAGAGAAAGTAACCGGTCAAGGATATTCAAATTCTATAAGCTTGGCTAAAAAACATTAGCTTGTCTTTAGGGGATGGCTAGCATTACTGGTAACTAACACTACTAATTAGCTATATAATTTCTATGACTTTAGAAAGGCCTGCTCTCAGCTAAAATAATAAAATTTATTTTTAATCTAGAAGTTTCCCTAAAGAGATCTGTACAAGTTTGAAAAAAGTATGGCTTTATTAATGAACTTATAATGACTTGCTTTAACTAATGAACAGTTAACATTATCCCACATCAGTAGTAAATCTCATTCTCCTGATGTCCATAATATGACTTAATAGCTGTATTCTGGTATACACATATTTTTATACTATTTTCTTTTGTGTCCATTTTTAAAAAGCTATTCCTGTAAGGTAGCTACAACCCAATACAGATCACAGTTCTGAAGATGAGGTGACAAAATGAACACAGCAGCAAGATTGCTTTCAATTTTATATCATTCTTTTAATCTTTTAAGGTCAACAGAGAAAGCCTATTTTTTATCATAACTTTTCCTTTTGAATTTCATGAAAACAAGCTGTCCCCAAATGTAAAGAGATAATGTGGCAGGAAGGACTTAAGTCCAAGTGGAAATCCTCGTCTGCCGTGTATCGATCCTATGACCTTAGGAATATGATTTAGACTCTTTTTAAACCCATTTTTTCCCTCCAAAGAAAGATCAGTATTACTCATATTTTTCCGACTCCAGGGAAATAGGTAAGCAACTTATTTAAATTCTGTGTAATATGGAAAGTATAATATCGACCCTGCAAAGTTGTGAGGGTCAGGCAATAAGTGAGGCAACAGTAACAGAGCACTAGAAAAAGGACAAAGTCACTCAGTCAATGGTTATCTAAAAAACATTGCAATACTTTTCCTTGCTGATAGGACTCCAAGGCAAAACAAGGGTTTCGATGAGAGAGACCCAATGTATAAAAATGTTTGGAGCATTGTTCCTCTGAGGAGTCTATGCACGAGTCACCCCTTTTGAGACCCTCAGAGCAGCCCAGGACTCCACCAACCAGTTAGTTTCTATTGTATATTACCAAAAACTCCTGACTTTCATTTTAAAATAAAATTTATTAAGGAAGAATTTTGCAAATGATCTTACTCTGTTCTTAACTAATAATTCACATGTAAGAAAGAGCAGAGTATATTGAACATGAAAATTCTGCCCATCTCAGTCTGTGTCCTGAAGATCTGGACATAAAGCCTGTGAACAATCGAGGAAGAACAACTCAAAATTTCTTTGTGAAAAGGACAACCTTAATTTCCTTGTGAAAAAGAACATACATACATATGAACTTTCTGAATAAAGATTAATTTATATTTTATTTTTCCTTTAAATTTTTACAAGAATACAAAGAAATAATGCAGAACTTCTGCTTCTAAGTAGCGTCAGAATAAGCGACTTGAGCCAACCCTCGCGCTGAGAACAACCAGAATAGCTAGATCCAACCGTTTTTTAAACCTGCTTCAATACATCAGAAAACTAAAAAGGCAGCGAGGACTTACAAGGCCACAAGTCAGTGAAAGATGGATCCACAGATTGATGGCACTGCACTGGAGGGGTTATTACTTTTGTACTAGAAGCATCTGCTGAGCAAAGTTGAGTGAAACTTCCATCTGCCTCTAAACTAGGAGGATCACTCCTGGATTCTAGTGTCTGCCTAAAGAGTAAGTTTTGGTAAACATCCTCAAGAGCACTCTTTGAAATCAGACCCTGAAACGCTATTATCTTGGAATGAAGGGGAAACTGGAAGTAGATTATCCCTAGCAAGGACCAAAGCCTAGCTTTAAAATATCAAAAACCCAGAGTACAATTAAATTAGTTTGGATTGCAAATGTCCTAGTCATTCACCAGGAGCAGGTGTGAATTCTATCTGGAAACCTCAGATATTACAATGATGTTTCAATAAATAATTGACCCTTAATCAAAATTAACTGTAAATTAAAAGGAAACAAATGAATGAGAACCAGTAGAAACAAGAGTCAATTAAAATACAATCACAGTGTGTGAAGATAATGGAGTAGGGAGATGCATACCGTAGCATATCTATAGTTTCATGTTTAAAAAGATAAACAAGAAAATTGAAAATGTTGTCAGGAAACTGAAAACCACAAAAAATAACAAAACAGAAATTTCAGAACTAAAAAATATAGTAAATTATATTAGGAACTCAATGGAAGGTTTATTAGTAGCTTAAACATATCTGAAGAAGAAAGTTTATAAGCCAGAATTATAAACCAAAAGAAAATGCCCAGAATGAAGTCTTAATACTTTAATTACCAATATTACTGCCCATTGCCAAATTTCTTGCATGGTCAAAGAACAATGAAAGAACAAGGAAACGGAACAAATATGACTACTGGCCTAAATACAGACACACACACAAAGAGAAAGGTAAAAATCGAAGTATTCATACATGCATGCCAGTGTCTATTTTTAATAATGAATTGCCTTCGCAACTCAGCTGATATGGAATCTTTTTTTCCAGGATTCTATTTTCAACAGGTAAGTGAGGATTACCTAGAATTTCTAAAGTGCCTCAGTATTTGAAATCTTGAAGGTTTACGTTGGCTTTCTGTTTGTCTGTTTACTTGCCCTTATTCACCAGCTTTAGCACTTAATTAACTACAGTCTCCTTGGGGACAGAGGACTTTGTCTTCTTTCCAGTTATACTTTCTACACTTTGTACCATCCTTAACAGATAATAGGCACTTGTTTAAAGTTGAATAAATACATGTTTGAATTAATTAATTAATAAAGACTGTCTGAAAAATATATTCTCCAATAAATTATTTTCTTTCTTTTGGTTCTTGTCTAATATCTTATCTGTTGTTGAGACTACCTGTCATCATTTTTAGTCCTGAGCTCTAAACAAAGAAGTAATTAGTAAAATATTTGTTCACACATATGATATCATTTTGGTCTCCTGGCTTCCTGTAACCCGTCAGAGCAGGAGAAGTTTTATACTTCAGTTGACTCTATTTCTGAACATATATCAGAAAAAAAAAAAAAATATATATATATATATGCATTCAATAATAGACACCTACTCTTAACAGAAACCTGCACAAGGAGATCTTATAGAAAAGAGAATAAAATGAATTCTGAAAATGCCATATGGAAATAGAAAATAATAGAATTATAGGAGCTTCTTGAATTATACCTAAATTTATGAATATCTCTGCCTACTGATGTGGTGCACCTCTTTGGACTTTTGGATCTGAAGCGTATACTATGAGTGTATTCTGATTCATAGCAGTTGAACCTCCTTTAAGCTATTCTTTTAATATTCCTCCTCCCCATTCCAATTCTCAACAGATTTTTCAATGGATTCAAAGTTTAAGCATAACGATTTATATATTTGGTTTAATTCATTTACGAGTCTGATGCCTTAGCTGAGAAAGCTAAAATGCTGTGAAGCAGGCTGGCATCTCTATCTGTGGAGATTTTCCACGCGGCTAGCTCAGACTCACTCACAGCATGGCAGGCTCAGGATTGTCAGGTTTCTTGCATAGTGGCTGGCTTCCCCAAGGGTGCTACTTCTGAGAAAGCAAGAAGGAAGCTACTAGGCTTCTTATGACTTGACCTTAAAAGTTACAGTCATTTGGAATTTAAATAAAAACTTAAAAAAAATTTTTTTAAAGATTTTATTTATTCATTTGATACACAGAGAGAGAGAGAGAGAGAGAGCGCGCACAAGCAGGGGCAGCGGCAGACAGAGGGAGAGGGGGAAGCAGGCTCCCCGCCGGGCAGGGAGCCCGATGTGGGACTCAATCCCAGGACCCTGGAATCATGACCTGAGTCGAAGGCAGATGCCTAACCGACTGAGCCACCCAGGCATCCCTAAAAAAACTTTTTTAAGATTTTAAAAAGTTACAGTCATTTCCACTGCATTCTCTTGATTATACAGAGCCTGCCTAGATTCAACATAAAGGGGACTACACAAAGGTATTAATACCAGGAGGCACAGCTCACTGGGGCATCTTTGAAGTTCTGCCATCTTTCATAACCTCTTAAGCCAAGAAAAACAGACCATTTACAAGAAATACATTTTTGCCTTTGCCTCAATATTTTTGTTGTGCTTTAAAGTTTTAAACCATGGGTTCAACAACATCCTCTATCACCTACCACAAAGAGTGACTTTCACACTAGGTTCTAGGTGTGTGCGATAGACACTCTGGTCATCTTCAGTTTGTGCTTGTTGTTCTGGTTTAATACATTAATTTCCTGAAGGATTCATGCTATCTTAACCAAAAATAAAATGCCGTATAAAACTCAAAGTATTTCAGGATATACTCACTGAATACCTACCATATGCTAAATGTCAAATGCTAAGGATACACAGATTTTAAAAATGCTATCTTATCTTCAGAGAGCTTAGGATAAGGGCAGACAGAGCATACAGTTTTTACATTTCAATTTCCCCTTGGACAGCTCCTTATATAGTTTGTCCAAAAAAAATATTTTTTCTCTGACCCTCACATTTTATCTGGAATCCCTTTCATGCTGAAAAGAAACTGTCTTTCAGGTTCCAAAAAGAGTTTAGCAAATGAAACAGTACAAGTGATAAATGTGAACTGTTACTCCTTCTTTCCTTCCCCTATATGATTTCAGGTGGGATTTATTAAGAGAAGATGTATTTCTTCTTCTGGGTCATGAAGAACATTTTTTTTTTTTTATCTGTAACCTCCAAGGAAACTCATAGTGAAATAGATAAAATGTCAGAAATAATTAAGAAAAATGCAGGGGTATCCAACAACCTAAAATTACACCTTTTGGTGAAGCCTCGTTTTCATCTCCTTGGTCCCTTGACAGATAGAAACACCAACTTATCACATTCTTTAGATGATGGTGTGTTAAATCATTGTGGATGAACTCATGGTACAGTAAATGGGGAGGGTAAAAAGAAATTCTCTTAGCAAGTAGAGGTCATGGGATCTAGGAGGTCAAGATACACTATGCAATAGATACAAGATCTAGAATCCCTCAGAATTGTCTAAAAAGCCTCATAAATCTCTCTCGACATTTTCTCTAGTTTGAATCATACTTCCATTTTCATCACCTTTTCACCCATTTTTTTCTTTAACTACAAAAATTGCTTTTTTAAACACATGTTTCAGTTTTTCTCCTTCCCTCTCAGTAGTCGTGTTTTCGATCACTATGGTAGTAAAATCAACACACAGAGAAAGTGGATTGCCCGTATCAGCAATGTAACACCTCACAATCACAGACTCTCCTTTGTAAATACCTCGCACATATTTTCCTGCCTCCATTGAGATACGCTTACTCTCCATATATAAACTGTTAAAATGAAGTGCACTTAGGAATCAGTTTTGTTTCTGATTAGCCATAATCAATAGATATGGATCATTTATTAATATTTTATTAGTTCTTTGAAGCTCATACTACTAAAATCTTTGACCAAGTAGACAAAATATCTGCAACTACATTAATTTGCCTATCTAGAATTTTTGATTACTCATTAGTAGCAGTAGTTATAGTAAAATAGATAAAAGCTCTTAAATATACCAGTGTCAAGCACATTGAGGAAGTTGCCCAAGGTGAGCATAAATTTAGTTCTGCTCTTCCAAGGCATGCATTTTACACAGGCAAGGTCATCCTAAGATTAACCCTATCTTTAGATGGGTAAATATGCTTAATACTGAAAATGATAGTAGATATTTCATTTGCCTGCAGATATAAACCACATTTTCCAATATTAGCTATGTAAATAATAAAGGTCTATAATTGGCCTTAGCTTTCCTTTCCTGATAAACTTGGATAGAGGACAAGTTATTGGCTTTCAGGCTTCTAAAGATGGCAATGATGCTAAGACCTTATCTGGATAAAAATTCTAATTAATGTAATCTACAATAACTATTTTATTACATCTAACACATCAAAGTTGCAGTATTTGCTTACAAATGTATTTTTGTATATTTTTCTATATCTTGGTTAGCTCACAAAAATTCTCATAAGTGAGGAATTAAAAACTATATCCTTGTGTCTAGAGATATATATCCTGGATACGTAAATAAGAATATATTTGCAATTAGAAAATGCACTTTGAGGGGCACTTGGGTGGCTCAGTCAGTTAAGCATCTGACTCTTGGTTTCAGTTCAGGTCATGATCTCAGGGTCATGGGATTGGAGCCCCACATTGTCTGCTTGGGATTCTCTCTCTCTCCCACTCCCACTGCCCCTCCCCCCCACTCTCTTGCTCTCTAAAATAAATAAATAAATCTTAAAAAAAAAAAGAAAAGAAAATGTACTTTGAGGTGCTCAAGACCACATTATGGTTTTAATATGTTCACCATTAATTTTTTTTTTAAATTTACCCCCAACCAAGAAGTGAAATCCATTGGGGGAGTTAAGATGGAGGAGCAGTGGGGGGGAACCCTGGGCTTGCTTTGTCCCTCAAACACGGTAGATTGGCATCAAAACATTTTGAACAACAGGAAATTGATCTGAGGATTAAATTTACCCCCAACCCTCAAATTTTTAATTCAAGTTTTTATTTGACGACTGTGAGATGTAAAAAAATTTGGAACATTTTAAACTAAATGCATACCTAAAAGACATTTTGGACATTTAAAATATATACACTTTAAATAATTTAATTTAAAATGTATTTTTGGAAGTTGATTTTCCATATGCATAAATGTGTACATACAGGTAAACATTAAACATTCTATTTCATATACATAAAATTCAATATATTGCTATTTGATATTTTTTGCTTTTTTAACAATACATATTTAAGGCATATAATTTGATGATTTGATATATGTACATATTGTGAAATAATCATCACACTCAAACTAACATATCCATCACTTCAGATAGTTACCACATTTTTGGTTTGCTGAGAACACTTAAAATTTACTTTATTAGCAAATTCCAAGTAGAAGATAGAGTATTGCTAACTTCAGTCACCTTGTTGTACACTAGATCTTCATAACTTACTCATTTTGCCTAACTGCATCTTTGTACCTCTTGACCAACATTTCTGCATTTACCCCTCCCCCCCCCCCCAGTTCCTGGACACTACCATTCTTCTCTTTCCTCACAAGAGTCAACTATTTTAGATTGCCTTTCTACATTGGGCTTATTATACTTAGCGCAATATTATCCACATTCATTCATGTTGTCACAAATGACAGGGTTTCCTTCTTTTTTCAGAATGAATAATATTCCATTGTGTGTGTCTGTGTGTGTGTATACAACACATTTTCTTTCTTTATTCATTCATTGTCAGACGTTTAGGTTGTTCCCATATCTTGGCTATTGTGAATAATGTTGAAATGAACACGGAAGTACAGAAATCTTTTCAAGGTCCTACTTTTGTTTCCTTAGGATTTATACTCAGAAGTGCTCCACAGTGTTCCTGCAGCTCTCCTATTGTACTCCAGAGCTCTCCCAGAACTATTTTCATTGGCATGTAGTTGTATATTCATTGTTGTTTTTGTTGGAACAATGAGCATTTGGTTCTCCTAGTCTGTCATCTTGCTGATGTCACCCCTCAATTTACTGCTATTTAATATTGAATTATTGGTAAATGCCAATATTCTGCCAGGTTATAATTTTTTAAGCTACAGTTAAATACACATATCATACATATTGCTCTATTTTGTCACTTTTACTCGGTCTATTCCCCTGCTATGGAAGGTGGGGGAGGTTGGGGAGTCCAGATATCCCAAAAGGCAGGTTCCAAGCGAGTCACCATCTGAGTATATAGTGAAAGGAAATGGCTGTCTTGGCAACTGAAACAAAATTAATGTCCTCAATTCTGACTCTTCTATCAGGTAACATTTTAGTTCAGCAGTTTTCAAAAGTTCTCTGATACCAAAAGACAGATCTCTTATTACCAATGGAAATTTATCAACTGAATATCTATTTTTTTAATGGAAGAAAAGATCATACACAATGTTACCTTAGTTTCGGGTGTACAACATAGTGATTGGAGAACTCTATATATTATGCCATGTTTACGACAAGTGTAGTCACCATACAATGCTGTGACAAAATCATCAACTCTTCCCTTCACTGTACCTTTCATCCCTATGACTTATTCATTCCATAATTGGAAGCCCAGACTTCTCCTTCTCCTTCTTATTCAGGAGTTGAATCTTCTCAATTGTAATTTTACTGGGGGTACTTGGACCATACAAGACCTTCAGTTATTCCAACTGAACAAGTTTTAATACACTTTAATAGCAATTTAATCTGTAAAGCAAAGTGTTTAGAAAATTTTAAAATTGTATCTTCTGGGTTTTATTACAACATTTTTTATGAACTCTAATAATCAAGTACTTTTCCCAATTTGAAGTAACATAGATTCTTTGAAAAGAAATTGTAACATGTAGAAAAATTAAAGAAGAAAACAAAAACTATTTAAAACTTCATCATATTTATTTTGCCACATTTAATTCCAATATTTTCCTTATGCATCTTTTGGAATGGTTTTATATTTTCCTCTTTTTGTCACTTATTCTTTCTCTCAGGAATGTGTTACTAACAAGTCTATCTTAACACTGTGACAGTTTGTAATGGCAGTGTCCAACATTATCAGTAACATCACCATTGTACTCAGCCTATTTGAACTATTATACTATGTTTAATTTGTACTATTGTGTTACTTACTTAAGCTATTGTAAAATAATTGTATGTAAATTTTTTTCTGCGTCTATTTCCTCAGAATGTCTTCTTATAAGTGGAATGTGGGATCAACCAGTGTACCATTTTGCAGTTTTTCTTACATATTGTCAAAGTATTCTCTAGATTCTAGGATAATTCTAGAGTCCGGAATGTTTTCACCAATTTATCACCTTCCATCAAAATAAGAAAGCTCCACCATCATCCTACTCTATTCAGCACTGGGATTTGACAATAGAATAATCTCCATGACAGCATTTTGAAATTCATTTCTTTATCAGTGAGGTTGAACATATTTTTATATTTTATTGAATATTTATATTAATTTTAAGTAAATTATCAATCTTCAGCTCTTTTCTTCTTTGTTGATGTGTTTCCTATTTTCATTTTCCCTTTTAATTTTTAACATCAAAAGGTTTTTTTTTAATTGGTATAAATCAAATTAATTTTCTCTCTTGCTAGTGTCATTTTTCGTCTTTATGTTTAGACAATCCTTCCCAAACCCAAGATTAGAAAAAAAAATCTTTTCTATATTTTCTTCTGAGCGCTTCATGATTTTGTTACATTTAACATTAATTTAATTTATGCGATTTATTTTTTTTAATATATTTTTTAAAGATTTTATTTATTTATTCATGAGAGACAGAGGAGGAGAGAAAGAGAAGGAGAGAGAAAGAGAGAGATAAGCAGAGGGAGAAGCAGGCTCCCAAGGAGCAGGGAGCCCGATGCAGGACTCGATCCCAGGACCCTGGGATCATGACCTGAGCCGAAGGCAGATGCTTAACCATCTGAGCCACCCAGGCGCCCTTATGCGATTTATTTTAATGACTGATTAGAGAAGGCTTCAACTGAGACAGTGCATTTACAGTAGTTCATTTAACGACCACATCAATTCCATGAGATAGACATCACCATTCTTAGCAGAAAACAGAGAGGGAGAGAGAGAGAGAGCTGCTTTTACAGATGGTTAAACATCTAGTAAGCGGTGTATTAACTGTTATAATCCACAATAGTACCAAAAGTCTTCTCAGCAGCTTTATTGACATAAATTAGCTTTCTACAAGAATATCCTGGAGTGCTGCCTAATCAGACTTGATTATGGAACTTTGCGATTAGTTTCAGTCTCTGCATCATGCAACCAAAATGCTTCCTTTGCTTCTGATGAACTTCACCAGATGGCTGCTCTACCATGTACCAATTTTCACTAGAGACTAGTGTTGCTATCTTTCCTCTGGTATCAAACACTAATATCTGTTTATCTACTTCCTTCAAGCATAGAACAGGCCTTTTTCCTTGTTTCGTATAGGCTCAGGAGAGCAAAGAGGAAATAATTTCTCATGAAATTTTGTTGAATGTTTAGAAACATTGGAAGAGAAATTCAAAACAGAAAACAGTACTACACTCAAGTCCAGGTGCTTTCCCTGGAATGACCCTGACTTCAATAGGCCAGAGGCATCTCACCCAAGGCTCAACTTTACCACCTGTAGGGGCAGTTCACTCCCAAAACTACCCCTACAGGAGGGCTCCAGGCATCTTTGTGTTTCTGTCTAGGCGAGAGTAACTCCTGACCCTAAAGGGAAGAAAAAAGTTTTCCCTTTATAAACCCACTTGCTCACTCACTCAGTTACTCACTCCTTGAGTCTTGATTTCCTGCCCCAGCACTAGTTTCTTTATAGTATAATTTAAAGTGGGAATATACATGTCCTTCTGGGGAAACTCTATCCCTAAATACATACACACACATGCCCAGGTCTGGTCTTCTCTGGTCCTATGGCACCAATAAAAGATCTTAAGACAGTAGTCCAATACCCCCCAAACCAGGTTATTAAGACTTAGGTAATACATAAACAATTCTGAGTCTTCTAGGTGAAGCCATGCCAGATTTGCTCAGATTTATTTTCATACTTTTCTAATCAGCTATCTATTCTGGCTATCTTCATCTGTGTGGAAAAAGCAGCCCCTCACCCCCAAATCAATGACTTAAACAAATTTATTTTGTTCACAAGTTTGTCTATAATTTATGCAGGACTTAGTGTGGCAAACTAGTCTCTCTGTTTTGCATCAGCAGAGATGGCCTAATTGCTGGGAGCTAGAATCATCTCAAGGCTTATTCACTTGCATGTCTGGCAGTTGCTGCTGTCTGTCAATTGGGATTTTAGCTAAGGTTACCAGGCAGAACACCTATACAGGATGTTTTGATGTGGTCTGGCATATTGTGCTTGGGTTCAAAGGGTGAGTGTCCCAAAAGTCAGAGAGCCAGGTGGAAGCCATATTATTTTATGTGATAGAATTGAAAGTCATGTAGCATCATTTCCACCACATTTAATTAAAACAAAACAGCCACAAAGTTCCATCTAGTTTCAAAGAGATGGGAAATAGACTGTAATTCTTCACTGAGGGATGACAAAGTCTGGAAAAATTTGTAGGGCCAGAAATATTATTGTGTCTGATTTTATAAAATACAGTCTCACACAGTCTTCCCTCTGGTTACAAAATCCAAATTCATCCCACATATAAAATAATTTACCTCCTCCCTAAGGCCCCCATGATCTCATCTCGTTATGGTTTCAGGTTCAAGTTCAAATTTAAATTATGTTCACTTGTAGAGGAGGCTCCTCAGTGTGTGGTTCTTAAGTAACAGCTCTCTTCTCAATTAAAAAAACAAACTGTAAACTAAATAGATAGGTTATCAGTTCCCAACACACCCAAAATACAATGTCAGGACAAGTATAAGGTAGCCAGTGGAAGCACTCCTATTCAAAAGGAGTGAAAGAAGAGACCCAGACCAATCCCTGGTCCACAGAAATCTGAAATCCTGGAAGGTGCGTGGTGACAGTCCCTTGAGTGGTGACTATTTAATGAGGGTAAAGGGTGTTCAAGGGACTTTTATTTATTGAATTATCAGCTTCTTAATATTTAAAATGTATACAGTGAGCATTCACTTATGGATAATTTCATAATTATAATAATAAAAATATGTGTTTTCATTTGGAAAAAGGTTAAATGAGGAATTCATAAAGCAAAAAAATAGGATCAATAATCCAAACACAAAAAAAGATTTGAAATCAAAATGATAAATCAACATAAATAAATTATAGATACAATATAAATTAAAACCTGCTTATAACTTTAAGTGTGTATTTTGAAAATAATACATGAATATAAGATAAAAACAAACAAGTATAGTGTCTATTTTCTTTGTTTAGTTTAGTTTTGTTTTGTTTTACTTTATATTCTCCCAGGATCTACTAAAGGAATAAGAAATAAATGAGACCGACATATTTTGTGGAGTGTACTTTAAGCTATTTATAACTCTTGAGGATTGTGCAATCTGGGTAAGCTCATCCCCAGAACAACTGAAAATTCAACATGAAATTATCAACATTTAAAAATTTACTTTAATTCAGAGGAAAATATTTCTGAAATATAAAGAGTCTCCTGATATTTTAAGTAAAATACAGCCTTGCTCAGTTAGGATCATCAGCTTTATTTTATTCAACATAAATAAAAAATTCTTATATACGATAATTATAAGTTTAAAATCTGTTGAAATACGAAGTTCAACTTTCTCCATTATCTGTTTTTATGAAACAATGATTACCATCCTTACTGAGTGGCTAAGTAAACTGAGAGACGGACTAACAAGACAAATAGAGATATGAAGAGAAGGTGGAGTACAACATACATAGACCTGGATGACAATTCCAACTCTGTATTTTGGAAATTAACACATGGACATAAGAAAAAAAAACAAAGTATGATGGCTAAGATTCTCTTATTTTATCCCCCTGGAATCTACCGTTGGCAAAATAAATCATGAAAATGAAAGGCTGCTGTAGTTTTTGAAATTTTGAATGCTATTGCTTTCCACTAATATTCACAGACTGGGTTATGGCAGCCCCCGTGTAATTGTTATTCCTAATTTTGACTTTGAAGCTGGATGACTAAGTTCAGGGCATTGTGAATTAAGCAAAAATAAATCATTCCAGTAAAATAAATGAAATACATCATCTTTGAGCAGTATCTCCGGAGGCTTTGTGGTAAGTAAAAGTCAATTTGAACTTCGCCTAATTGGTTTTCTTTGCAGGGGTCTTACTTGCTTGGCTCATGTTTTGTACCATGTTCCAAACAGGTATTATTGCAAGGTGGCTGGGGCTAGAATACATGGTTTGTGGTTGTGTGATTACATATTTTTGTAAAATATTTGTGTCAGAGTTCTTAAAACACCATCTTGTAGTGAGAGTAGAGACAGTAGGAAATAAACTCATATTCATCCTTTGAAATTCAGTCTTCCGAATGCTTAGCTCTGGAAGGGAACTGAAGCCCGTATTTTGTTTCTGAGGTTTCCAAATTCTCTTCTGAAATCTCTGATCCCAATCACACACTGGAGAGTAATGGCCAGAACATCTCATTGTAAATGTATATCCCTCAACCCTTCAGTGCCCACTGAATATCTGCTAGACTGGCTTCATAGGACACTAAAGCAGAAAAACAGCCAACCTGCATGATCCTGTGAAACCTTAAAAACAACAATGGGTAAGACAGTGATTTATGTACTCAATGCCCCTCCGTCCTATTCAGTACATTTCATAGAGTAGCTCATTTTCGAAAGCACTTTGAGAGGTCACCTTTAATGAAATCAAAGCTTTTAAGGGGAAAGGACTGATGATATTGCAGCCCTGATATTCTCTCTCTACCAGATGGGCCTGGTGTTAGATGCTTAACTTAGCACAGTGTTAGCTGCAAGATGCATGAGTTCCAGAATGATTCTAAGTGTTCATTTAACATGAGGCTTCCTTTGAGAAAAGGCTGCCAGTGGTGCATAATTGTGCCAAATGTGCAGTAGTTTCATAATGTGGGCTGTAATCCACTAGGAACTAAATCCTGCTATTACTCTCTTTAGGGAGACTTCTAAAATTCTGCTCTTCTTATTGTGAAAGTAACCTGGAGTACTTAGAGGTTACTGGAAATCTCCTTAAAAAATTGCTACACATGCGTTGAAGCTTTCTTAAAGGAAGTCACAGTAATGTGTTTATCAATTGGGTTATCCCTCGAGCCACAAGATGGGGCATCCAACATATAATTTCTTCTTCTCTAATAAGTTACTCTTTTATTTTTTATGTGTTATGCTGTAGTTATAATATAATTGACTCTTAAAAATTAAATCATCATTGCCTTCTTCAATAACTAGAATTTTTTTGTGTGTACTGACGGGGACCATACCTATTGCCATGGTGTTGGTGATACAATGGAATCCGGTCTACGAAAAGGTGGACGTGTGCAGAAGTGTGCCTTTCTAATGAGATTTCCATTCACCACTCACGTATTTGTACCCGTGAGTTTATAAATGCATCTGTATGTGTGTGTGTTGCAGTGTTGTCATTCACCTATCTAAGGAGCAAATCCAGTAACCATTTCCCAGAGCACTGCCACATTCTGTAATTGTTCAGGCAAGGAGTGAAGAGTTCCTAATCTAACTGAACCAACCAGGGGCCTTTAAAGGAAGCAGAATGCAATTACCCACATTGAAATTTGGCCAAGACACTGGAGCTAGTGACTCCGCTCTTCCAGAAAATACCAGGACTCTGGTTTTATGTCCTATCTGAAAGTTGATGCCTACAGTCAAGAAGGGCCTTGCTTTCATACATTGTTAGGTAATCCAGAGCTGAAGCTGCCATTAAAAAAAAAAAAAAAGTAATTGGACAAATAGTGAAATGGTGCAACCAGTAGTCCTCATGGGGGTGGTTGTTTTACTTTTTAAAAGAGAAAAATAAGGATTTTGTTTTTCTCAGACCAGTTCACAGTTACATTTCTTACTTCAGTGACTAATATATTGCCTCTAAGTGCATATGATTTATATGAAAATTAACCTTGTCTCTTACCAAAGCAAACAAAGATAAACACTAATTTCATTCTGTATCTTTTCATATAATTTGTATCTAGAGATAGTACATTTTAAGTTTCTGATATTAGTAGAGTTTCTATACACCACCAGGTAATTAAAATATTAATGAATTTATATGCAAGGATTTTAATAAAACAGATTCAAGACAATAATTCAGAATGATCATTACTGATAGAGATAAGATGCATGGTAGGTGTCTAATTCTCGATTAAAGAGTCTTCATAATATTTAGGGGGAAAGAATTATTTGACAATATTTAATTATAACCTAAATATATTTCAATATTCAATATATTTCAATTGAAATTTCTACAAATAACACAATTTCAGCATATGTTTCAAATAGACCTAATAAATGAATAATAAATGCATCTCTTAAAAAGAAAAAGGCTTAAAGACATTTTAGTAGCCTTAATTATTATAATAAGATTTGGTTCTTATTAACTAAGGAAATATTAAAGGAAAGGTAATTCTGATGTTAGTTGAAAAGAATGATAATGTAGTTCAATTTACAAGGGTAATAGTTTTCAGTTTAAGTTTTATGTTTCAAATATCATACAATTATCCAAGTGTCTCTACTCGTGAGTGGAATTTATTTTCTCATTTATCTTTATACTCATAGAACTAATCCCAAAGTTACTCTTAAATGTACTGCTCAAGCTTTTCTATTTCCGTTTGGGTCAGGGGGTCAGAACACTATTCTCATGAGGTCAGGGTCATCCTCATTAGCGTTGCTCTGTTCTGAGACCGCCGATTATGCCTTTCGTCCTGAGAAGCCTGGGGTGCCTGGAAGGAAAAGCAGATGGATCTGGAAAAATCTATCATGGGCATAAGTGCCCCGACTAATGGCAGGTCAGGACTGCCATTTTCATATACAAAGAATAGCATATTATTATTCTTCAGCCTCTACATTTTTCTTAAATTTACTCATCAAAAAAAAAAAAGACAAAAAACCCACAAAACCTGCCTATATCAAGCATAAGCCAAAAAGAAGTTAACATATTTTAATGTAAAAATTATGTTTCTCCATAATAAAGGAAGACTTTTATAAAATCATTGCATTTGTAAGATAGTTTATTAAATAGATCTAATTAAAATTTTTTCACAGAAATTTAATGGCATGGAGAAATTCTCATAATGTAATTTTAATTAAATTATGCTCAGAATACAGTGTTGAATTGTGTAGGAAATTTTATATAATAAATATGTATTATGGATTCTAATTACATAGCTACACATTAATTATATAATATATATTAATATTATGTCACACTATTAATATGTAATATTAATATATTACTGATTAATATTATATATTATAGTATCTATTATATGATATCATATATTTATTATAATTATATTAAATATATTATAATACATGATTGCAATATTATAATTCCAAAATAATACTACATATTATTATATCCCTGATTGAAAAAATCTTCGTGAGAAGTAAAACCAACATACAAAGGGCAGCAGAAGCAAGGGATGGGATGAGAGGAGCAACGGAGAGAAAGGAGGTCAGGATTGACTGCAAATGACATAATCTGACACCCTGGATCTGAGTGTATCTGAAGGAGACTGATTTACTCCTAGAATTTTAATTATAAAACATTATAAAGCCCTCCTTTTTTTCTTAAGTTGATTTGAGTTAAAGACTCAAAAGATTCCTTATTAATATATCTGATATTTGCCTCAGTTAACAGGTATTTATCTAAAGAAATAAATTATACAAAACTGTAAAATTGAAAGCATCTGTGCTCATGCTTGCAGAGTGTTTTGAGATTCCAGCGTATATGTATATCTTAGAGGGAGGAAAAAGGCTCATTTCATTTAAAAAGAAAAAAAAAGATCTAGTCAATAATTTTAGGATTAAATTTTTAAAAGCATTGTTTAATGATAAATAAAAATATATAATAGAAAAGGCAACCTATGGAATAGGAGAAAAAATTTGCAAAAAATATATTTAATATAAGGGTTAATATCCAAAATATATGATGAACTCATATAAACACAATAACAAAAAGTATCTAATTTAAAAACAGACAGAGGAACTAAAAAGACATCTTTCCAAAGAAGGCATCCAAATGGTCAAGAAGTACATGAAAAGATGCTCAACAGCTCTAACCATCAGGGAAATGTAAATCAAAACCACAATGAGATATCAACTCACACTTATAAGAGTGACTATCATCAAGAAGACAAGAGATAACAAGTGTTGGTGAGGATGTGGCGAAAAAAAGGAACCCCTCTACATGTTGGTGGGAATGTAAATTGGTACAGCCGTGTTGAAAACAGTATGGAGGTCACTCAAAAAATTAAAAATAGAACAATCATGTGATCCAGCAATACCACTTCTGGGTATGTATATAACCAAAGGAAATGAAATCACTATCTCAAAAAGATATCTGCACCCCCATCATTACTGAGGCATTATTCACAATGGATGAATAGATATGGAAGATATGGAAACAAGATATGGAAACAACCAAAGTGTTCATCAACAGATGAAAGGATAAAAAAAATGTGCTGTATATACAAATATATATAATATTATTCGGTCATGAGAAAGGAGGAAATTCTACCATTTCTGAAAACATGGATGAATGTGAAGAACATTAAGGTAAGTGAAATGAGCCAAAAAGAGAAAGACAAATATTATATGATCTCACTTATATGTGGAATCTAAAAACAAACAAACAAACAAAAAAGTTGAACCAGCAGAAACAGAGAATAGGATGATGGTTGCCAGGCGCTGGGAGGTGGGACAAAATAGAGAGAAAAAGGTCAAAGGGTATAAGCTTTTAGCCATAATAGGAATAAGTTCTGGGGACCTAATGGATACCATAGCTGTAGTTAATATGTATTGTATACTTGAAATATGCTAAGAGAGTAGATCTTAAGCATTCTCACCACACACACGTAAACAAGTAACTATGTGAGGTGATGGATGTGTTAATTAACCTGATTGTGGCAATCATTTCATGACGTATCAAATCATCATGTTGTATAGTTTAGATAAGTACAATTTTGTTGTCAATTGTACTTCAACAAAGCTGGGGAAAATAGAATCGAGGCATTTCATATAGTATTGTTCTTTATATATAAAAATAAGTGTCCAAAACTTACCCATTTATTTGGTGGATGTACTGAGCACTTACTGTGTGACAGACACTATAGACCCTGGAGGCACAAAGAGAAGTCAGAATCCTCTGGCAGCACAGGAAGGGAGTGTAGCCTAGGGGGGTAGAGACAGAAAAGTGAAGGTCAAGAAGCAACTCACCCAAGTGCTGATACTGACAAGCATCTTGATTATGATAGAGATTACAGGCGATAGATGGATAGATGAGGCTAGATGATAGATAGATAGATAGATAGATAGATAGATAGATAGATAGATAGATAGATAGGTAGTTAGATGATAGCCATGTCCATTTGATACATACATCATAAACTACATTGTTATTTATCTTTGTAGATAGATAAGCCAGTAATGGCTCTTCCCTCCCACTTCAAAAGTCATTTAAAATCCAAATATATTTTATGTGGAATCTTAATAGTTCTCACATACTGTGACATTCCAAAGTGAACTTCCCATGAAAACATTCTTCTCATTTCCTCTTTCTCCTTGACTGGACGTGGTAAAGATCAGACAAGGCCCAGATGGACAAAGCATGGATAAAGGGCAATTTTAGAGAGGTGGGTAGATGTGGATGATTTCCTGTGCCATTCCTGGCTGCTGCCTAGCACAGAAAAACTGTTGCAATCCTGAAAGTCATCTGGAGACAGTAGCAATATTCCTCTGCTGTGTGTTTGGAAGCAAATGTTTTCTCCAGTATAAAGGACTAAAGGACATCACTCCCCAGACCTCTTCGCTCATTCCTCGGTCTAAGACTACCTAAATTTATAAGTCACATAGTGAGGGTCCATGACGCAGCAGATCTCTCTACTGCCATTTTCACTTCGACAACATCAGCCAACATTTTGGATCAAGCTTACAGGTTTCTCCTCCCTGCCTGATGAACCCATTCAGTCTGCTTTCTCTTTCCATCCCTCCTGCTGCTTAGGTGCTAGCAAATCATGACAGTGTATGGATGCCTTGCTTCCGAAACTAGTGAGCTGGGGCCCCAACTCTTTAACTTTCGAAGCTCTAGCTGAGCTTACAGAATTGTCATTGTATGTTAAAGAAAACCTCCAGGAAAATTGTTCTCCGGAGGATTCTTGTAAAATACTGTACTTAGTTCTACTTAAAGGGAAGGTAACCCAAGCAAGAATAACAGAGCATTAGAATGAGGAAAATGAATTCTAGAAACCACAGTAGAGGAAACCCCGTTAGACTGTGAACTGCTACTTGAGTACATTTTGTAGGAAAACATGATTAAGTTGATCAAAATTGAGTTGCAAATCGGGGTGGAACCAAGCTATGTGCCGGCTGATACAAAATTAGGGGAGGTCCTCTTTAAGAAAAATCATACAAAATTACAAATAAAAAGTTAGGAATTAATGTATATTAATTTAAAATGAGAAAAGAAATATCAAATTAAAAATTTTCAAAAAGCTGACCAAAAAGATAGCATATGCCACAAATAAAGAGGCCCATGCAACCTTCACTAGTGTCTCAGTAATCCACTTCTGATTCCAAATGATTTTGCAAGATAATTGTAAGCAACTCTCCATTCTCAATTACAGCATCTTTTTATTCTAGTGCTTTCTCTCATGTATATCTTCTCTATTCAGGTTTAAATGTGCTCAACATCTGCCAGCTTAATTTTTAACAATTTCCCTATGACCTGTATCCCACTACTAGTATTACCCTAACATTCTGCAACCAGACTTGTGTCTGACATTGTTTCTGACCCCCTCTGACTCAAACACTGTCAGAAAGCTGGCCTTTACCTTCACCAAAACATCTCTCACTAAGAGCTACCTAAGGTTAATGACGGCCTTAATATCCAAATAAATCCTTGTCTTCACCTAACTTGTTAGCATGATTTTATTCTGTTACTATTCTCTTTATCTGAAACACCTTTCTCTTGTCTTCGGTGGGGCCACACTCTGCTTGTCTTTCTCTTTTTTGTCTGTGTATCTTCCCAGTGTGTATCTTCCTCTGCTAAGTTATTAAATGTGGGGATTCTTCAAGTTCAGGCTTAGGCCTCTTTTCTCCTAACTATATTTTCTAAGAAGTCTCATTCAAGCCCATGGTTTCAGTTGAGATCTATGGAGAGATGACTCACAGATTAGTATCTCTAAGCCACACCTGCCTCTTGGACACCTCCTCTTGATATTTCAACACATCAAATGGTGCTGTGATCTTCCCCATCAGACCTATGTGGGCATCATTATCTGTTCAATTCCCAGGACAGTATCCCATTCATGAATCTACTCTAACACCTCCCTCCCTCTCACACCCAAGTCTAATCCAGTATGACAGTTACACCTCTTGAGTATCTCCCCAATTCATCCACAGCTCCTCCTATGAATATTTTCACTCTAATTGGAGTCACCATCATCTTACAGTCAAAGCACAGCAATAGCCTACCAAGAATCTTCCTTTACTCACCACAGAGTTGTCAAAGGGATGCTTGTAAATTACACACCTGATTGTTCACTCTCTCTGAAATACTTCCAATGATTATCTAGTAAGCTTAGGATATAGACTCAGATCCCTTTGATGGCCAATAACATCCCGCATGGTCTGGCAGTGCTCCCCTCCCCTCAATCTCCATATTCTAGCCTTCTGGCCATCTTCCACTGACTGAGTCCTGCTGTATTCCCGCATCCAGTCTTTGTGCTCATGAATTCCCTTTGTTTGGAAGGCTGCTGATTTTCCACTGCTGTTGATTATGGAATCTCAGCAAAAACAGAACAAAAAAACCCCACTTCCTTGGCAAAGCGTCCCCTGATTTTTACCCCCACACCATCATCACCACCACAATGGATCTGGTTTCCCTATTCTCTACTGTAACAGAACACCTTTCTCTTCATGATTAGCAGCTAATTTAGTATGTAACTACATATTCATAGGATGATTTATATCTTTTACTCCCTTGAGAATTTTATGAGAGCAAGAACCAATTATGAATATACCTGCCATTGCATCTCTGCCACCTAACGAATTGCCTGGAAGATATTAGTCTTTTCAGTGAACATGTACTGAATGTTGAATGAAGTAGGCCCTCAACCCTTACCTTCAATAGGAAGTGTAGCTCTGCCTTAAACAAACAAACAAACAAACAAATGCAAGAAAAACAACGAACCGAACAACAACAACAAAACCCAACTTGGCAAATAGCTCAACTCAAGAGAATTGCTCCAGCTCACAGTTTCAATCCTCCTCTACACCAGCTTTCTTAGATTCTGAAGCTCTTGATATCTTTACTTGGCTGGTCTTTCTTTGGTTTCTTTGAATTTAGAAATCTCTCTTCCTAGCGTTTATCTTTCTATTAATTAAAAACTCTCACAAGATATTACTTCTGTAAATTTTGCTCCTTCCCCAGCATCTGTCTACAGCTTGAAGCTCCAGAGGCTATCCCCAGTGCCCAGCATGGGCCCCGGTGCTCCAGGGACCAGGACATCTCCAGCTTTCCACCATGCTCAGGAGACATATCAGACACATAGAACCAGAAATGAGTTTCCAGTTGGTTCTACCAGCTTGAATTATTAAAATCAGCTCTTCTTAGACTCTATATCATGCTCTAAATGTATTTACATCCCCCTTATGCCCCATTATCACAAGCTGCCCAATGTACTCCTCACTAGGATACTATGTTAATATACATTAATGGAAAATATATTTTAATTTAAACAGAGACCTTCCAGAGCAGTATGGTTTTAGAATGAGAAGATTTTTCAGCCTCCTTTATTTGAAACGTTTTTTAGCTTTTACCTGTGTTGAGATATATTGATATATTTTCTTTAGCTACCTAAGATAGATCACATAATAAACTAATGCTCTCCAATAGTTAATGTCAATTCTACAAGATTTTCCCAGAAAGGGGTATACTGAGAAAATTGAGTTCATCGAAAGTCATGGTGGTTTTTGTACTGTATAAAAAATAAATAGGACACTGCATCTGCCGTAGAGAACTTGAATCTGCTATTAGGGAAGTTTAACTATGATGAAATAGGCAAATTCTTTTAATTCATCAAGAACTTCATGAGAATATTTTAATGACAAATCTGCACGTAAATTTAGAGCATCCTAGATATTAGACTAAAGACCTCAAAGAGTATTGGGAACATTTTTTATAACTTCATGATTTGGTGGGACTAAATCAACAAAATGGTTTAAATAGGCCTATGAAAATAATCACTTTTTAAAATTAGTCGTTCTAAGCATCCGTCTATGGGATAACATTGTGTTTCAAAGTAGCATATAAATGTTTATTTTGACCATTACTTATTCCCTTAACTATCTACAATCAATAATAAAATACTAAGAGCTTTCATTTATTTGAGTATCTATCATGTGCAAGATGTTACACTAAGGGCTTGAAATATATTAACTCATTTATCTCCTTATATATATGTATCTCCATATATATCTCCTACATATATATGTATCAAGGGGCGCCTGGATCAATCGATTAAGCATCTGACTCTTAATTTCAGCTAAGGTCATGAGATCGAGCCACTCATCAGCACAGAGTCTGCTTGAGAATCTCTCTCCCTCTGCCCCACCCCCACCCCGGCACACTCTCTCTCTCAAATAAATAAATAAACAAACAAACAAACAAATAAATAAAATAAAGTACTTTAAAAAATAATTATTTGTATCAGATAGCTCATTTTACAGCTAAGGATATTGGAGTTTGGTATTGTGTTCAAGATTACTTAACTAGTAAGTGTCAATGAAGATTAAAAACAAAGAATTTGACCTGTGGTTTTCAAATGGGGACACATTTAGCAATGTGTGGAAACATTTTTCATTGTCACTACTTGGAGGGTACTACTGGCACGTCGTGAGTAGAGGCCAGGCTGCTGTTAACCATCCTACAAAGCACAGGGCCCGTCCCAACAACAAAGAATTGTTGAAATCGTCACTATTGCTGAGGTTGAGATCAGTACTAAATAAACCAAGGTGACTCAGGAACACTTGACAAAATTAAAAACTTTAAACAATTAAGGGTACATATGTCATCTATTAAAGGAAAGGTGGAATTCTTTCAACAATGATCCCAGACAGACCATACATTTATAACTTATGGCCTGCCACTAACAGGCTGAAGTGGACAGGGCCACGATACCTAGTCCAGCTCTATGAGGTGGCCCTCAGAGCCTAACAGGTCTGCCTATGTGTTCGGTCACATCTGTAATTCCAGGAAGTCTGTTAGAATTACAGGGTGGGGTAGAATGAAGGCTGTGGTGTATCAGGGACAGAAGGTCACAATGAGGCACTAAAATCTATTTCTGGGTAGAATTGGAAACCCAAACTTTAGAGATTAATGTGTCTCTGAAACTGGAAAAAAAAAAAAAAAAAGACAGATGTTAGAATTAGAGGATGACCCAAAATAATTTCTCCCAGTGAATCACTTCCCAGTTGCTCAAGAGACCTTAAAGTGCATGTAGATGAATTGACACATTCAGAATCCATGAATAATGAGGATCCACTCTAATAAATAACTCGTGGGGTGATGGTCAAGAGTATGTTAATATTAGAAACGTCATCCTAACCTCCCTGCCCCACCCTTGATTTACCATAAAGTTATTCTTTTCTTCATAGATGCTTACAGTGACAGTGGCAAAATAAGTCCTAATTCCGTTGTTCCTTCTATATTTATTAGTCAGCACTTGACTGTAAGGAACAACATTCTCTTCTCTTTCTGCTTATTTACTTATGTATCTGTTATTATCAGGGACTCATGAACCCTAATTTTATTTAGTGAGTTATAACACGTCACTATTATTGTTCTCTTTTTGCCATTAGAGGGTCATTTTAGACTGTGAAATCACTAATAAAAGAGCAGAAAAATATGAAAAATGTAGCATTAAACTGACCGTGAAAGCTTTACAAAATGAAAGTTTACAATATGAAAGCTAAAAAATAAGGCAGAACATCTCCTTGTTTGACCTCAACTGGGACTTGCCCATCTTTAAGAGTTAATTCTGAGATTACAAATAAATTTTGGCAAGCAGACAAATTCCTAAATACAGAATCCATGAATAGTGAGGATCAAAACCCTCACTGCCCCCGATAAATTTTTATGATCAGGGAAATACTAATCAAAGCTCTCATGTAATAGTTCAGTTGATTTTCCCTGTATTTGTCATAGTTCTGGTGATTTGCCTGAAGATATTAGACAACAGTATAGTGTCATTGGTCATCATTTTTAAATTATTTAAATTGTTAACTTGATCACAAAATACTTCTTTAATTTTGGATCTAGTATCTTCAAGACCAGTGGTTCTCAAGTAAGGATACATATCGGACTTATTCATAATTTTATAAAAATACAGATGTCTAAGACTTACTCCTAACTGAATCTCTTTACATCATATTCCCTGTGTATTCTTTGTGTATTATGTATACAATGTCCCAGAATTATCCTCTATAAAAATTATTCTCATCTTGTTTTATAAATTAGGTGTAACATTCACTGACTTTTTGAAAATGGGCTTAATCAGTTATCCCTAGAGACACTTTATCTACAATAATTTTTGTGATGACTTTATTATCATGTTTTGCATGCCATAGAAACAACCCACATTTTTGTCATTTACAGATTCTTATTACAAACTCTCATTAATTCTTTCACACTTGAAAATTTCAGTAATAGATTAACAATAGCAATTAAGTCTCTGTCTTCTACAGTCTTTGTTTTACTCTGATGATTGTCTCTGCTATAAGCTATGAGCGTTTTTGTCCTCAACAAAGACTGTGTCAGATGACCAGAAAAGGACTATACCAGGGACTTCACTCTATTGATGATTCAAAGAATAGACTCTTGTGTAAAATCTTCTGATGGCATCACTTAGCCAACTTTTAGACTGGGCTAAGTCAAGAATAAAACAACTTCATGAGACTTGTAACCCCAAATCCAGTGAAAGATGACAATATAATAGACTCTGCTTTTGTAAATGGAAATGAAACATTTTAAAAATATTTTCCATTGACTCCCTCCAGAAGTTCCTAAGTCTTCTGACTTTTCATGTTAATTCTGTTATTTACCTAGGCTCAGTAAGAATCTGTCCTCATTTTTACCAAGATAATTAATTATGCAAGCATGTCCTCATACAGAGCATTAGAGTTGAAAATAATGCTCATTTAATCAGGTGTGACAAGCCACTTTTAAGGAACGACTTTACCTACAAAGCTGATGCCGAGAAAGTCCCCTCAGAGAGACGGCCCTGGTGCGGACTCTAGCTATAGAGTCTCAGTGTTAGAGATGGTAAGAAAGTTCACTTCTTGGCATGCCAAAAAATAAGGGTGTTTTGGGGACTTCAAGAGAAGAAAAATTCCTCCAAAAGTATAGAAACTGTCGGTGAAATCTGGCATAAAGAGGTTTTTGTTTTTTGTTTTTTTTTTGCCTTGGTTTCATACTCTCATGTTGAAGCCATACTCTCATAATAGAAGCCTGTAAAATTAAAATCCAGTCTGAGATTTCTTATGACAATTTGCCAAAAGAAGTTAATTTTGCAATTTTTCAATACTGTATGCGTCTGGATTTTGCGAAATAATCTTGAGAAGGCATAGAGAGTAAATTAAGACTTTCGCTGCATGTATGCAAGTAATCAGGCCACGCCATCTTTATTTTGTGATCAAGAATAATCTTTCTTTGAGCTTATTAAGATCACAAAGGAAAAGAAAATTATGGATAAAAGAGATCACTAGATATTTTTTTCCACTGAAATGGATAAAAGAAATCACTGGGTATTCTTTTCAGTGGAACATCATAGTTTCTGGAGGTTAACTGATCCTATAGGAAGTTGTACTTTATTTTTTCTTTGACCAGAATATTTCACAACTTTGTAGAGATAGACATTAACTTCTAAAAATGTAATAATATTGCAAATAATTTTTAAAAATACAAATGTGTCTGATGGAATGCATTTGACTGATGCATACTGACCTGTCCATATTGACTAATTTTCCTAATTTTTAAAAGATTTTATTTATTTATTTGTCAGAGAGAGAGAGAGAGAGAGAGCATGAGTGGGGGAAGGGGCAGAAGGAGAAGCAGGCTCTGCACTGAGCAAAGAGCCTGATGTGGGACTCAATCCCTGGACTCCGGGATCATGACCTGAGCCGAAGGCAAATGCTTAACCAACTGAGCCACCCAGGCATCTCTAACTTTCCTGATTTTACATCCATTTGTAAATTCATTTTAGTATTTGTTATCTTACAGTGAAACTGTGGTACTTGAGTTTTCTCTGAATCAGTTTTGCTCCCACATCAATTAATAAGTTAAAATCTTTGACACATGTTCATTTTATATCATATGATAATCATGATTTCACCTTTTTGTTAGAAAATTATCTTCTAACATTTCTCAATCAAGAAAAAAATTAGTTTTTAGAAATTGGAAACAACCATCTACTGCTAAAGCAATATAACTGGAAAAAAGGTATTTGAGTTAAGAAAACTAGCTCCATGATATTCTCATGAGTGTGAAATTACTTGTTATCTTTACATGATGTGTGAAGTTTTCATAACAACTTTGAGGGCTTATCATCCTTATCATCATAACATGTACAGAGGTCTTTTTGATGGTATGAGCACAGGTATTTTTAAAAAGCCATCAGAAAGACTTCAGAATTTGAAGATAGAAAATATTTATCAAGTGTACATAAAAAATAGTGATAAACATGTTCGATGGACAGATAATATATACTAGATAGAATGAAAGACACATATTTAAAATGAAGCCATGAAGGTACACTGCCAGATTCAAATGTTCATGATAGCATAGATATTTCTATTCGGGAATAAATCTAAACCATATCCTCCTGACTAGGGAAGGAAACGATAAAGTGTAACAGAGCCTTAGAGATTTACCAGTAACTTCAAGGATGGCCTGTGCAATGGCATGTGAGCAATAGAGAGCCTGATGTGGAGCTTAGGTCCAGATAGTGGGAGGTCCTTTGACACTGAGGGACAACTGAGCTCACGGTCTCAACTCTCAAAGTCTTTTGCCTGTTTTAAGGGCACCAAGGCATCATGCTTTCCCATGGCCATCCATGCTATCGTCTTGCCCTTTTTGTCATTAATGATCAAAGGCCAACCATACAAAAATTTGCATATATGCATTTTTATTTAACTGCAACTTTCAAAAAAGACACGTTTGAACCTCCAACAATTTATTCACTGATATTGACCTACGCTAAATATATTTGCCATTCATTAATGCATTGGTATGAGTAAGTGAGGTATATGTGCCACTATTTTAATGTCCACAGTCTTGTTCTGCTCATGTCCTCTAAAATGACAGTCTACATTAAGCATAATCACTGTCATGTGCTTCCATGGGTGGAATGTGAGGAGCTGAGAGGAAGTCTTGTACTCACTAGGAGGCGAGGACAACCAGACTGAGCACAGAGTGAAAGAGAAAGAACGAGATTAAAGGGAATCTGTACGTGAGAATTTTTGTTCCATTGCTGCAGGATAGAACTAACTGAAATGGAGAGAAAACAAGTACTTAAATGATCTCAAAAGGCAAAAATGTGTATGTATGGGGTCAGAGTTCTAACTGAAGGAACAAAATTTTCCTTTAGAAGGAATAACCAAGAAATCTCAATGGCAAAAGTTAAATTATATGGATATTATTATTAAATTTGAGAAAACACAAAAATCTAATCTAATAAAATAAATAAAATCTAATAAAATAATGAGTGAGATATACATTACAAATATTTCTTCAGGTCATTTGCTAAGTTTCTCAGGGGGAAAAGAACCATTGCTAACAAGACATGTTGTACATTTGCAACTTTTCCAGGACTGAAAAACATTGCCTAAAACACTTCCAACACTATGGGATGTGACTAATGAGCCATAGGAATTTTAAATTAGACCCCCTTGTCTTCTTAGTTAAATTTAGCACAATTTACATATAAAGATAGATAAGAAACTAGTCAGCTAGAGTAAAAGGACACACAATTTGGATGGCTAGATGGTAGAAAGTTTTAAATAAGCTATGAGGTATTTTTTTCTAGAAATGAAAATCTGGGGAAATGGGGAGGCAGAAAACTTAGATCATCTTGCCAATTCTCTGGGATCAACTGAATAAATTCCCTTGAGGTTCTAACTGGGAAAAAATAGAGTAGTCATAGACCTACACCACCTACAGCATGAGGTTTGTGTGAAGTAGTATTTATCACATGTAATTTTAATAGGGTTTCTGCAAATACAGATCAGCATAAACTCTAAGATAGCATGAAAAGGTTTGGCTTACTCTATTTACCTGATAACTCAGTTCTTCAAATAGTGGGCCCAACAGTATGACAGACACTAAGCTCTGCAGGGGGGTTATGGTGCAGGATAAGACAAAGTCCTTTCCCCAAAACGCTCAGCATACATTTTGTTGAAAGTCTTTGGTACTTTACAGATTTGTTTTCTTAATTGGGAGTTGTACAGTAGGAAATTCTGCTTTGTCCAGATCAGGAAATTCTGCTTTGTCAGTCAGTCAAAATAAGAATATAGCTGACCCATGTTGATCAAGGGTCAACTGTACTTTTTACTACAATAATTATTTCATTAAAACAGGACACACCTCACAGAATATAGTTCTACAAACTGAATCAATTTGGCTTTATGAAAATGTGCTATTGTGTCTTATTTTTCTCATTTTGTTACAGACCTCTAGGAAATTCATCAGGAACTTCACTAATTTGAGAATCACTAAGTTTGACACATAAAAAGAGTTTGCAGTGTTATGCATCTTACTTTTTCAATAGGAAGAATATGTCCAGTCACAGAACAGACAAGGGGAGGGAGAAGAATGATCGCATAGGCACAAACATACCTGCAAATCATCTACCACCAAGAGATAAGTTAAGATAATGTCCAATTTTAGAATGCAACATGCTTCCTGGGGATTTCCTATCCACTTTTAATATCTGTATGTGAATTTTTAAGCAGATAATTCTGTAACATTTTGATAAAATCTGATGCACTAGTGGAATTTGCATTTTTACTGGGGGAACAAAGGTAATCTTGGATTGCTAGGGATGTACCTATTGCAAAGCTGAGCCGGAAAAGGTTTTAGAATCTGAGGACCACATCAAAAACTAATTATGTACTATAGAGTGGCTAACAACAACAACATAATAATAAAACCCCACTTATCTATCTATAGCACCCGTAGGGGAAAAAAAAAGAACCTGAGGACCACATGGGGTTGTAAGCATCTGGAAGGCAGGTCATAAGAGAATTGGAAATGAGAAAAGATCAAGGAAAACATTGGGAGCGAGCCAAAGATAACCGAAGAATTATGAATGCTTTTGTTTTCCTTCTTAAGGTTCTGTTCCAACTCTTTTTAAAATAATCATCTCTTTTTTTGACAGGACCTGAAACAGATATATACAATATCGAATGGATAACAACTAAGTAGTTCTGGTTGAAGCGGGAATGAAAGATCCAACATTCTAGCTATAGGGCTATGCCCTCAGCAATCATGGTCACCTATGTTCAAAACCAATGGTTTTGAAAGGAAAATGTAGACAGGACAATAAAAACTGCAATAAGCAAAAACTCAGAGAACTGGTATAAATATTCTGAATGCATGAAATGTAAGGAGTTATTTGTGTTCTAAAACCATGTAGTTTTGCAAGCACTCACATTTAGCCTTAATTATCATGCAAGGCTGACATGTAAATTCTAAGGTGGCAGAAGGAACAGGAGGTTGGATAAAGATGATAAATTGAACATCTACCTTTCCCCAGCACAAAATTTATTCAGGGTTATGGACTGAAGGTTTATGTTCCCTCCAAATTCATATGTTGAAATCCTAACCCCCAGTGTTGGTATTACGAGGTGGGGCCTTTGGGATGTAGTTACGTCATGAGGGTAAAGCCCTCAGGAATGGGATTAGTGCCCTGATAAAAGAGACCCCAGTGAGCTCCTTGGCCCCTCCTATCATGTGAGGATGTAGCAAGAAGACAACCATCTATGAACCAGAGAGCAGGCTCCCACCAGATGCTGAATCTGCCAGCACCTAGATCTTGGACTTCTAACTTTCCAGAACTGTGAGAAAGAAATATTTGTTGTTTATAGGCCACTGGTCTATATGTTCTGTTACAGCAGTCTGAACTGACCAAGACATTTTGGTTTTTTGAAAGCAGATACAAGGTAGTGGTTGTTGGGGGGCGGGAGGGGTGGGGTAGGCACTGAAAAACATTGCCTGGAAACACTTCCAACACTATGAGATGTGACTAATGAGCCATAGAACTTGATTGGGATAAGTGTAACGTCAGGGGAAAGAGGGAGTACTTAGAAGAAACTTTGAGGAAAAATTCTGAAAGAGAGAAAGCCAAAGAAACAGTAGCCAAAAATATCTACACAAGACAGCTGTGGGGGTGAAAGTGGCTCAGGCTTCGAAAACCCATATTCAACACGACAGTGAGCAGGCATTCAGCCCTAGTTGAGTCTCAGGTATTAATTGGAAATAATTGCAATTCAGAGTAGCCAGGCTGCATGACCAATTTACAGGTCTTCCATAAGAAACTGTTGGAGAGAGAAGTGGGGAGGAAATAATAAAACAAATTAGAAGATTTTTCATTACTAAAGAAATGAATCTCGAAGTAGAAATGACCTACATGCTAAATTTTTAAAAAATAATTTGAAAACCTTGGTTATAGTTTTTCTTCAAAGCTATAAAATCAAAATCTACTTGCTGTTTTGAGCTCAGAGCAGACATCTACAAAGAAAAAGTAGACTATATCTACGCTTCCCCACTCCAAGATTATCCCCTGGGTTAGCTCGTGTTAACATCATGTATTCTTTGGTTTTCACTATGCTCTCTTAAAAAACATATACATACCAACCAGCAGAGTAATTTTCCCAATCTCTTAAACAAAAATGGGATCACACTATGCCATATTTTCCTGTCATTTTCCTTTTTTAGTATTATCTGAACATCCCTCTGGATCCATTGATAGTGCTATAAGGAAGATGTTCGTTCTGTCTAAAATATTCTTTTCCATTATCTTCATGAGGCTTTCTCAGTTTGTTCAGGTCTTAGTTGATCTCCCTATTTTTTTCTATCATATCACCCTGTTTTACTTTATTCTTAGAATACAATCATTCTCTAAATTATCTTTATTTATTTCCTTGTTTATTTCCCATCCTCCCTAGTACATGAGTCATGAAAGATACACTTTCCTGTAGAACTTGCTTTAATGTCAACACTTAAAACAGGACATGAACACTGTAGGTATATGTTAAATGTTTGTTGAATGAATAATGAATAAGCTCATTCCTTTTTTACAGTTGTGTAGCATTTCCCAGCATGAGTGTATACCTTAATTTATTCAACCTGTCTCCTATTAATTGACAATATAGTTTGTTGATTTATTTTTGCCACTTATAAAATGCTACAATAAACATTTTTGTACGTATTTCCTTATATATCTGTGGTTTTATTTCTATTTGATAGATTCCCTAAACTGAGATTACTTGGTTAAAGGATATATGTGTATGTGTGTGCATGTGTATATGCATATATATAAATATGTATGTAATATAGTAAGTATATGTAAATATATATTTAATTTTAATAGATACTATCAATTCTGTTGCAAAGGGTTCATAGTATTTCATCCTTCTGCCAGCATGTATAAGAATTCCCATTTCCTCACCTTCCCATCAGCGCTGGGCACTATATATTAAACACATACACACATATTTTTTGCCAAATGCATGGACTAAACAAAGTATCCTGTCACTGCTGTTTCCAATCCCATTTTCCTGACTGCTGGTGAAGTTAAACATCTTTTCATATATTAATATCTCTCTTCCATTGCTATTCCCTCCTCTGTGATTTGATGGTTTATATTACTGACAAATTTTATGGGTTTTTATCTACTTATCCATTTATTTCTTACTGCCATATATATTACAAATATTTATTCTCAGCCTTATCTGTTCTTAACACTTAAAACAGACTTTGTTTATGGTAGATTTTTCCATGTAGAAAGTTCACATTTCTTTGTAATCAAATCTCTTAATCTTCTCCTATAAAGTTTCCTTTATTGCCTCTGAGGTTCCCCCCACCACCTGGCTATACAGATAGTTTCCTAATTGTTTTGTGAATATAGAGTATCTTTTACATTTATATCTTTAACCACCTAGAATTTATTTTTGTAAATGGTGTAACAAAATAATCTATTTTTATGCAGATGGGTGGCTATTACATCAAATGTATTTATCAAATAACAGGAATGAAATACCATCTTTATTATATATTAAGTTCTTCCCATTTATGCATTTTAGATCCTTATTCAGTCCCATTAATCTATTGTCTATTCTCATTTCAATGTTTCCTAGGTATACAACTTTGATTTTTGAAGATTTGCATATATTTTAAATCTGGTTGGGTAAGTCCTTCCTCATTAGTCATCTACTTTTAAAACTGTTGGGCAATTTTCTATTGAAATTTTAAAATAAATTTAATCTTTTTTAGTAGGGATTCTGATAGGCTTAAAATTAATTTTATATAATCGTTTGAAAGATTGACATTTTGATGATATTGAGTTGATGCTCTGGTTGGTTTCCCATTATTTATTACTCCTTCTCATGGCATGAACGCTACTTTGAATTCAAGCATTCACACATACCCCATATGTTCCTTCAGCTTGGAGAGATGCTGAATCCCTCTGTGTCTCTAGGTTAGGGACATGTTCCACCCAGTAATCAGCATAATCCCATCTCCTGGCCCATATTTATGGACAGTCCCCCAACCCAAACTGGGCAGTGAGGCACAGGGAGAAAGTACTTGCAGGGTTTGGGGAAAGAAATGTCCTTATTTCTATAAAGGAGCTCCCATATGCAACCTAGTCTTTCTTTCTTCTTCAAGTCGGGTAAGGAAATCTACAACCCTAACATTGTTGGCAGTGCCTGGCAATCCCCAGAGGAAGCAGAATGAGAATGAAACTGACCAGAGAGAGACAGAACAAAAATGCAAAAAGATACATTGAGCCACAGAACTTAACTCTACACTTCCAATTTGTAAACCAATAAATCTCCTTCACTTGTGCTTCTTAAATTCAGTGTGAATTAAGAATCACCTGGAAGGCCTAAAACATAGATTCCTGGGCCCCACCTCTCAAGATTCTAATTCAGTAGTTCTAGGGTAAACACTGAGAATTTGCATTTCTAACAAGATCGCAGGTGATGCTAATAATGCAGCATGCTCACCACCATATTTTTGAGAAGCAGTGCCCTGATTTGTTGCAGCCAGATAATACTGAACCCCATATAGATTATGTTTTTTCATATACATACCGATGATAAAGTTTAATTTTTCAATTAGACACAGTAAGAGATTAACAATAACTAATAATAAAATATAATATTTATAACAATATACTATAGTAAAAGTTATATGAATGTGTGTTTTGCTATCTCTCAAAATATCTTATTGTTCCTGTACTCACCTTTCTTCTTGTGATGATATTAGATGATAAAATGCCTACCTGATGAGATGAAGTGGGGTGGATGGCATAGGCAACTGGGAACTAGCCTTAGGCTACTACTGACCTTCTGATGTTATGCCAGAGAAAGATCAACTGCTTCTGGATGGCCACTGACCATGGGTAATGGAAACCTCTGAAAGTGAAACCACAGATAAGGGGGGGGACTTCTGTACAAACATTTTTTTAACCTGTGTGTAAAACATATATGTGGGTATGACATGTATGTGTAATGTATATCTATAGTTTGGGGACATTTATTAGTGTTCAGACAATTTCCTAAGATGTTAATAAGAAATAGTTTGCATTATAATCTCTTTGATTTTCAACATGTAAAATCTGTCACATTCAAGATCCTGGCAGAAACCAGACAGCACACTAAATTTTTCACTGATGAAAGTTTAATGGGCTATTGTACAAAGAGGACTTAACAGGTTTAAAGGAACATGGTTGAGATGGGAAACATTCAAGTGAAAGGTCAAAATAAATATTCTTCATACATGTAGAGACTCACAAAGATTATTATCATGAACACCCAAGGCACCTGGGTGGCTCAGTCAGTTAAGTGTCTGACTTTGGCTCGGGTCATGATCTCGGGATCCTGGGATGGAGCCCCATGTTGGGCTTTGTGTTTCAGCGCAAAGTCTGCTTGAGGTTCTCTCTCTTCTCTCCCTCTGCCGCTCCCCCAACTCGGGCTCTCTCTTGCTCTTGCACTCTTCTCAAATAAATAAATAAAATTTTAAAAAAAGAGTAATGACCCCCAAAAGGGAAAAGATGGATAGAGAAAAATAATTTCGTGAAATGAATAACTGAATCTAAATAATTGAGGATACCATTTAAAAATAATATTCTCATAATATTACTCATAATATTCCAAATTATCACCACATTTAGTGGTGACAAGGGAGGAGGATAAAGAAAGGTAGGCAAGGTTCCCATTTTATGGTAGGGAATAAATTGATATGGCTAAATCTAAATAACAATAGACAAATGAATTGAAATATGTACATTAAGATTTTAAGAATATACACTAAGCCTAGAGAAGTAGGATTTACAACATCAACCCACAAATGAGAAAAAGAAAAAGAAACAAGTATGCTTGATAGATCAAGTTCAAAGACAATAAGAAAAACGCCACCACAGAGCAGAAGAGTATGGATGATACGCGACAGTATGGTAAGGAAAAATTTAGGCATTAGGATTCACGCACACACAAATGGGTTAAATGCTCCAAGTCAAAGTTTTTTAAAAAGGTAATTATAAGGTTTTTTCCTTCAAAGGAAAGAGAAATATCTATGAAGTAATGCAGTAGACTAAAAATTAATTGATGATAATGAAGTAGTAGGCAAATACTAACTCAAAGAGAGCAGTTATCCAATTATTTAGATTGGACAAAAGAGTCCCAGGTGACGTTCATTAAAAAGGAAAAGGAGATACATTGGACATGATAAAGCTAGAGGCCCATAAAAAATACATCAATTATGAAACTGCCACATGGCTTTGGAAATTTTTAAAGTATAAACTATTACAAAAACCAAGGGAAATTGACAATTTCACATAGTGGGAGAAATCAAGTGATTAGGTGACTAAAAATTGAGAAAGATGTAAATCAAGGGTAGCAAACATTTTCTGCAAATGGCCAGGTAGGAAACACTTTAGGCTTGAGGTTGGGTGGTCTTTGTCACACAACTCAACTTTGTTGTAACGTGAAAGCAGACAAAAATAATACATAAATGAGTGGGATGGCTGTGTTCCAATAAAACTTTATTTTCAGCTGTAGAGGAGGAAAAATAATTTTCCCTCTACCCTTGTGAGTTCTTGGCCAAGACCCCTATAATAAAAGATTGATTCACAAGAGGAAAACTAATAGAAGTTTATTAATTTCTCATGTGTGCATCAGAGATACCCAGGAGAAGTGAGTAATTTTCACAGAGGTGGCTTAGAATTGAGGATTAAATGTCATCTTAAAGGGCGCCTGGGTGGCTCAGTCGATTAAGCGTCTGCCTTTGGCTCAGGTCATGATCTCAGGGTCCAGGGATCAAGTCCCTCATCGGGCTCCCTGCTCAGCGGGGAGTCTGCTTCTCTCTCTCTTTCTGTGATCTCTGTCGCTCTCACTCTATCTCAAATAAATAAAAAAAAAAATCTTAAAAAAATAAATGTCATCTTAATAGGAAAAGGGGAGGAGGTATGTAGTCCTCTTAGGGACAAGTAAATGACTTTTAAGAGAGAATAGATGAGAGGTATGATAGTCTGTGACAAAGTCTGTCCGGGCTAGGTGTCAACTTCTAGTCTCCTCTCCTGGGATGAGGCAATCTTCCCAGGTCGATGAAAGTCCTGGGGAGGGGATCTATGACAATCAGGTTCCTTTTGGAGGATTTATCTTTAAGCAAATAAGGGGAGTACAGAGAAAAGCTCTACCTGCATGTACTATTTTTTAAGTGCATACAGTTCAAAATAATCAATATACCAAAGTGCATATTTTGGGGTGGCATGTCCTGAACTCCTACAGTTTTATTTTGGGGTGGCACATTCTTCTACCCTTCACGACTAAAGATGACACAGATTTGGCCTATGACTGTAGTTTGCCAACCTCTGATAGAAATGATTTGAATAGCATGACAAGAGAATTGACGTATAAACATATAAGGCAACCACTGAAGAAGTGAGAGTCATAGGATACAATTAGGAAAGCAACTACTTCCATCCCAAACCACCACTCTGTTGGGCTAGTCTTCCCTTTTCCTGGGGTGAAATCTATCATTTTTCTGATCACTCTCAGAAACTAAAAAGTCCTTCAGACCCTTTGAATCGTAATGCATACTTCATTCATTAACTAAATGTTCAGTCCCATGCAGTAGTTGAAACCTGGAGCATGATTTAATGTTAGAACTTCTACTCTTCTTCACCTGTCTCCAGTCTTGTTGGGAAGCCTGTGGTGGGAAAGCAGGGAGCATGGTTGACTTCTGTGGTATTGTCCTAGCTTGTGATTCTATTCCTTTTCCCTCGTACTCACCGGGCTCCTTTAATGTGGAAACAGGGAAGGGAAGAAAATTAAGGGACAGAAAAAGGCTTTCTTTACTGGTGTTGAGCCTGGCCGTGGAAGATGTTGAATCTCAGTCTTTCTTTCAAGGATGTTGTGCAGGTTCTTCTGGAGACATTCAATTACTGGGTCCCTTGACGCAGTTAAAAGCATACCCTCCTGAATGTGACTGACGATCCAGTCTTGGGTCCCATTATGCTTCTGGCCTTTTTCCACAGAGGTCACCTCACCCAAACCCCAGTAGTTCTCTTGAACTATTCCTAAAATTACCCCGGCTGATTGTTTCCTATGATCCACACCCAGTCGGGTTTAAAGAGTGTGAGTGCATGAATTGTGATGCTAAATTCCAATCACAGCCACAGTATCTTGTCTGCACCAGTAAGCGAAGATTGTTTAAGTAGTATAGCTCTAAAAGCTATGGTAATATGGGTGTGGGTAGCAGGAAGAACACACCTGTGCTAGTAACTTCAAGGAATAACACATTAGGATTAGTTTACATATAGCCAATCATAACCAAGGGCCTGAACAGGAACCACATTCCTAGGGGAACCAATTACAGAAAAGGAGTTCCTTGCCACAGGTGGGAATAAGGCATTTCACAGTTCAAAGGCACTTTTCTCTCACCCCAGGGCCCCAGTTGTTCCTCTGTTCTCCCAGCACTCGAGTAATCTGGCCAGACAAATGCAGATCTCATTCTGACTAACAAGGGTCATTGTGTGGGACCCAATCCACAGGGATGGCCTAGACTGCTCTTGGGGAGAGAAGCCCGCCACGCAGTGTATGGAGAGACTTTACCAAAGTACTACTGAAAGTAATATTCATGTGCTATGTGCATTAATAGGAAGACTTCATTTGGATTGATTGAATAAGTTTACATTCATATCATTTTTAGGTTGATAATCCCATAGAAAATGTAAGTAGTTTGGAAAGGTTACCTTTGATCAGTTTTCACATGTATGACAGTCAGTGGAGTGAATGTCACAGCTCAATGTCAGCTTCAGTCCACTCCCTGCACATGTAGCCTTAACCATGAGACATGCATATTTTTGGCCCTGTTAGTGGAAATTCTCTTACCATCCACTTTAGCTCTCTACTCTGATGACACAAGGAGCTTCACACAATTTGCATTCTTGAAATTTCTGAGGAAGGTGTCTGATATTCTAAGGAACACATACCAAGCTGTCTGGGTGGTCTCAGGAAAGTCTCTTCCACACTAGACTTAATGTAAATTTAAAGCATTTCTCATCCTTCCACAGAGGGGTGGGTGGTACTCAATATCTGTCAACAATTCTCTCCAGAAATAAGCCTTCCCCCCACCTCTCTTTATTAACCTATCTCTGGCTGAAGTCTGGGTCTGCAGTTTACATGAGCTGGACTCTTGGTGGGCAAGAATTGCAAAGCTGAGTCCAGGCCCTTCTTTGCAGGAGTTACATAACTGGATAGAGGTTCTCACGGTAGAATATGAGAATACTTGCTGCTCAGTTTTTGTGACGTCAGCCAGACCTGTGGTAGAAAGAGTTCCAATATAACATTGTGTTGTTACATGGAAATTGTTCAGTATCCATGGAAATTTCATTTTTTAAAAGACCATGTAAACTTTTACACAAGGGAAATCTCAGTGAGGAACCCAAATCAGAAATCACTCGGTACATTTCAGGCAATAAACTGCGAGAATAAAGGCAAATATTTATTTAGACATCAGGAAGACTTCTCTAAGTAACCCCAGGTTAACTTGGGAGTTGAAAGCTAAAATTAAAATCTTAGTAGAAATGAACAATGAGAATACTACGTGGCTTATCATGTGAATGTGATTGAAAGCATTTATTAGAAAACAAAAAGAACTAAAATAAGGGTAAAAATGCCCTGGGACAGAAAGTAAAAGACAGGTATGGCTGTTGCAATGTGCTGTCAGGTGACACCCGCACACAGTTGGTTGTCATAGCAACAGCTCAGATAACAAAGGTGGATTACGAGGACATGAGATTGGGTGCCCATGGAGTTGAGACTAAGCAAGATTATGGGGCAACATTGCCAATGAAATAAAATGCCATGAGAATTACTAAATTTGGTCAGCATTTTCTCCTATTCCCTTCTTGAAGCTATTGCACCGTTGAAAATAAAACAAAACAGAGCACACAAAAGTGAGCTTGTGATCATATAAAATGGGATTAAACTGGCTTAAGTAAAGGGCCAAACATATTGCAGTTAAATGAAATGCTGGTGTCTACAGTTAAGTAATTCCATCCTAATTCATTTCATCATAATAAAACATTTAAGCATACACATTATGGATATAAGGTCACCCACTGTTTTGAGTCTCCCAAAAAGAAGCTCATAGCTAAGTTGTAAATTAATTTAAAGGGTTTTATAAAATTGTAAATGTTTTGCTGAGCCTTTAGAAATGTTCCATGGGAAATTACTAAGAATGCAATAAAAATATTCTTAACAAGCTTAAACTGGCAATTTAAATTTTTCTAACACGAAAGATGATTACTTTTCCAAAATCAGCTCAGCATCAGAAGTTTTAAAGATTTGGATCCATTTAAAGAAATAAAATAAAATAATATTAAGATATTGTTGCTTTTCTCTCCCTATTTTACCCTTAGTAAAAAATTTCAAATAGGGTGCCTGGGTGGCTCAGTTGGTTAAGCGACTGCCTTCGGCTCAGGTCATGATCTTTGAGTCCCAGGATCAAGTCCCGCATCGGGCTCCCTGCTCAGCGGGGAGTCTGCTTCTCCCTCTGACCCTCCCCCCTCTCATGCTCTCTCTATCTCATTCTCTCAAATAAATAAATAAAATGTTTTTTTAAAAATTTCAAATAATTCAGGAAAACAAAACCAATGTATACTCCTTTAAGAAGGTCAACCTGATTTTTGAGTTTTTAAAAAATGCTTAGGTCTATTTTATATTGATTTTAGTTGTGTCTTATTCACAAGTTTAAAATATCCAGTCAGACTCTACTCTGTTTTTGATTACTGTTTTTATTAATTCTTTCCAAATACAGCATTGATTGTGATAACAATGCAATGCAAAGAAATCGGTCTCATCCTGCTGAAGAATCAAATTATAAATATATTGTAGAATTATACCCAAATGTAATAAATAATTTAACTAATTAATAATAAATGGAGTAGTTTAGATGCATTCTTTTTTTCCCTTTCCCCAGATTGGAAATGTAAGGAGAGGGGAAATAAATTCTATTGGAGGAAAGGAGAGTCAGAAAGACCCCACAGAATGCGTAAGTCTCAAAATGAATCTTGAGTGATGCAGTGGGGTTTACCAGGTGGGCAACAATTCTGTGTACATGGGTGCCCCTTTTCACGAGCTCCATCTCCTCAAGTTAAAGAGGGAAGATCAGGGTTGTGGAAACTGAGCCACTATGTATTACGTGGAGTAAATTATTCTGGGCATGTCTCTTGACCTCCCAGCTATGACCTTCATGTCCAGGGCAGCATCTCATGAGGGAACAGTTCTCTCTAGCATGTGTTAAATGTTGGTTCACGTAGACAGGCTGTGTTAGCATTGTGTTGCAGTTGTACCGTTGTTTACTCATTACTCTAATCGTTACCATACCACGTCCACTGAAACCAGCCGTCAGTTAACAGTGCTTCTAACCTTGTCAGGAAAGGGTAGATAAAGTCACACCAAGAGCGGTTTTAAAAGCAAGGACAGGAGTGGGAGAGGGTACGCAAAGTAGGAAAGCTATAATATATTACGATGTTGTACAGGACAAAAGGACAATATTTATTTGAAAATCTAGTAAAATGCAGAATATCCACCCCAAAGTGGCTCTGACTAACTTATATTAAAACGTATTCCTCGCAATTTATCACACTTTTTTTAAAGGACGCTTAATTAAAAAATTCCTATGACTAAAGAAATTACTTTTAATGAATTCCAACAAAAGACTTATGCATTTTTTTTTATGCTCTGGCTTTACCTATACTCACGTCCCTGAAACATCCCTTCTTGCACGGAACTTTGGTTAACCTGGGTTTTGTTTTAATATTACTTGCTAAAATCTACATCTTTCTCTCTCTTATTAAAAAGTATCTGACATCAAAGCATTTTTACTTGTACTGAAAGCCCTTGTCAACTGCTGTTTGGTTCTCTTTGGGAACATCACCAATCCCCCTGGACCTAGGCAAACTTAGCCCGATATATTCCTTTCCCATGTTCTCCTATTTTATTTCCTGCAGCGTCTGATGTAAAACAGATTTTAAAGCTCATAATAGAACAGAGGTCAACATGAAAGCCTCTAGGAGCCTGGCCTTTGGTTTTGCTTCTGGTCTTTATTATCACAACAAATAGTTAGTTGAACTATTGTTTTCCATGTCGTATAAAAGCATTGGAATGACAGCTCTTCTTTTTAAGCCTAGATGAGGATTTTCAAAGGAATCTCCGATAAGTAAGAACAGGTATAAGGGAAAAAATATAACAGTAACACAAAGGGACCAAAATGAACTGTTAGCGGTCTTAATGTTTCTAAATCTGGGAAGCAACAAGTCTACCATCTAACTCCCTGCTCTTAGCCTTCTTTCCTGTTTTGATCCAGAACCTATCTTCAAATAGTCTAAGGCCAACCCCTCCACCTGTTGTTCTGATTCTGTCCTCCACTCCTGCATTTAGGAACATACACTGAGCATTTTTTTTTTCTTCTACATAATCAGCCTTTAAACACACCCCAGTGTCATCCATTTCAAAACAACACCCGTCTTGCCCCATCTCCATAGCATCCACAGCATCCACCTACTGCTCTTCTCTCCACTGCAGCCAAACTTCTCCAGTGGGTGGTCTATTCTCTCTTCATTTCCTCGCCTTCCTTTCCCTCTTTAATGCATTCCAGTCTGCTTCTACCAGCATCATATCACCAAACAGCTCTTACTAAAGTCACGAAATCCAAAGGCTACTTTTCAGTGTTCCTCTTTTTTTTTCTCTTGTGTTTTTTTAATTTTATTGTTATGTTAATCACCATACATCATTAGTTTTTGATGTAGTGTTCCATGATTCCTTATTTGCAAATAACACCCAGTGCTCCATTTAGTACGTGCCTTCTTTAATACCCATCACCAGTCTAACCCATCCCCCATCCCCCTCCCTTCTAGAACCCTCAGTTTGTTTCTCAGAGTCCATAGTCTCTTGTGGTTCGTCTCCCCCTCCGATTTCCCCCCTTTCATTTTTCCCTTCCTACTATCTTCTTTTTTTTTTTTTTAACATATAATGTATTACTTGTTTCAGAGATACAGGTCTGTGATTCATCAGTCTTACACGATTCACAGCACTCACCATAGCACGTACCGTCCCCAATGTCTATCACCCAGCCACCCCATCCCTCCCACCCCTCACCACTCCAGCAACCCTCAGTTTGTTTCCTGAGATTAAGAATTCCTCATATCAGTGAGGTCATATGATACATGTCTTTCTCTGATTGACTTATTTCACTCAGCATAATACCATCTCAACAGCAGTCAACTGAGAAGGGCCCACCTTCTTCTTGAAATACTCTCATCTTGGGCATCAAAATCCTATGGGAAATCACTAATCTCATATCAGCCCTGTAGATCTATCTTTCCCACCATCTCCCCAGTCCTTCCTTTCTTCTCCCATTGTCCTCTCCTAAATCTGAGAAATTGTAGGTTCTTCTACTCTACCATCCTTTGAGATCCGAAGATGTATAGTCTGTAGGAAGAGAAGGAAAACAATAGAAGGACTCAAGAAAATATTACTGAGGAAGAGAGGAATTTCTGTAATAAAATGTTGGATGGGTAGGTAGCAATGAGAAGAAAAAAGTCAAATACATTCTTTGTGAACAAAATAATTTTATCCTTTCATCAAGCTTCTTTTCTCTGAGTGAGATGGAAAACCATTGCAATAGTTTAAGAAAGACACATTGGAGCAGGTGGAATCTGATGGAGATGGAGCAAGATTAGAAAGAAATTGTACTGAATATTTAATAATTAACTAGATAGTTGGGCATCTTCAAAGTTGTTGACACACTTGCAAGTAAGGGGTAGAGATATTTTGAAAATATTCTTAATGGCTTGACTTTCTCTTTGGATAAACTTACCCATTCCCACATCAAGATGGATTGGCTCTATACAAATTACTTCTAAATATATGTTGTCAATCCAGATACTCTCTCTGCATGATAGACTTAGATATATACTCACTATTTGATATTTCCACCTAGATGTATAAACAGAATTATTTAATTCAAAACAGAACTCATGATCCTTATTGCATGTCTTCTCTGCCCTTCTCTAAAACTCATTCTCTTCCAGGGTCATTTATCACCCTGAATGCTATCCCTATCTATTGAGTTGTTCTACAAGGCTTGGATTCATCCACCATTAAAAGAAAAATAATACAACTTACAGTCCTTTGCCAGTTAGAATGTTTGTAGCTACAAATAACAGGATACTAACCAAAGTGGCTGAACAATGAGGGATGTATTATTTTGTATAACAAGAAGTAAGAAAGTAGTAGTTTCCAGGATAGCGAACTTAATGTGATCAGCACAGTAATGATTTTCACACCTCCAAAAAGCTTCCCTTAAAAGCTCAAGGTGGTTGGTGCAGCTTCAAACGTGTTGTATGATCACAATGACAACTGACCAAAATTACATAAAAAATAAAGAAATGGAAAAAGAGATACTGGGATCATGCTATACCAAAAGAAATTGTTATGTAGCAATATTAATATCAAGTGCATTGGCACTGATTCTGGAATAAAATCCCTTGGGTTTGAACTCTAGCCCTACTAGATGTTAACTGGGTCACCTTGAGCAAATTACTTAACCTCTCTATGCTTCCATTGCCTTTTTACTCTGACCAATTGGTTCTTAGGAACATCAGTCACAACACATAGCAGTATGCAGATGACCCTGGCCCAACAAGAATAATACCACAGCCTCTGGCCACTGTGCTTGGTCCAGAAGTCAGGCACACTTACCTGAACCAGGCCAATCAGAACCTTTACTGGGATTATTTACAATAAAGCCAGGAAGAAGATCATCTTCCCTCTGGAGCAACTAAACATGCCACGACCTTACTCCACCCTCTACCTTTATGATATAAAGGAAGCTTTTTGAACTGAAGAGAGAATGCGGCAGAATTTAGAAACAGGCTAAAATGAGAGCTGAAGAGAAAGATGAAGAATCTAGATAACATTGTTAGAGTCTAGCTTTACCTTCCCATTAAGATGAGCCACAGTTCATGCTCTTTTTGGCTTCGGCTAGATTAAAATAGATTTCATTTGCTTACAGAGAATGGTCCTGGTTAGCTCTATATTTTATGGGTATGAGCTGGTTGCAACTATTGTTTTCAGCCCCAATAGACATAGTAGTCAAATTCTTTCGTATGTGTATGAATCTTGAATGCCCCTTCTCTGAACTTGGAACAGCAGCTGAAGCTCAAGGAATATGGACCAAGAGGAAGAAGTTGGACAGTTTTAATTAAATCATCTGAAAATAGGTCACTGGCATTATCCCTGGACACATGAAATCACATTAATCACTTAGCATTGTGCCTGGCACGTAATAAGTGTTCAATAAAGATTTATTTCCCCTGGTAAAAACTTTTAAATATAATGCAAAAAAGAAGTGGTCCCCATATCCAATACCTATACAAATATCATTAGTCTCTTTCTCAGTTTGAAACTTTACTATTTGAGTTTGATGATAGGAAAAAATGGATATCTTTTCTGGTCTTTTTAAACTGAAGATGCTATAAATTCTTTCTTCATAATTTCAGAATTTGTCAGTATATGTGGCTGGCTTAACTATTTTATGTAACTACTTTTCCACTACAAGTTTATTTTACTGTTTTTTAGTACACACCCTTTCAAATTTACTTAGAATCCTGTTGCAGAGCATCATAAAGTTTGAATGATCTATAGAATATATCCAATCCCTTACTACAGTGCCCTATTAATATATAAAAAAATATTCATGGACATATTGGACGGGGGAGGGGAAGAAAATAGTATGAAATAAATTTGAAACTGAAGACTTTGAAAATACAATGTTTATTTAAAAGTACATAGAAAAAATGCTCCATGAGTGTGTTCCTTGCAAACTAACCACTCCATCCCCAACCCAAGCAACAAAGACATCTCAAAGAAGAAATCCTAAGGCAAAAATTGGCCTAGGAATCAGGAATTATATAATTTTACTCCTGAATCTGACACTGACCATTAGAAGGAATGATTTTGGATGAATTATATTCTGGACTTCATTTATTCATCTGATTTGGAATATCATAGTCCCTATAGGTAAAAAAATAAAACAAATGGATTCTATATGAGACTTCAGTGATTCTCATTAGGGCAAAAGCCATGCAAAGAAGTCAGATGAATGATTTCTTTTGTGTCTTTCCAAATTCCTCGTGAGTGTTCCTTAAGTAGGTATTATTAGTAAATAACAGGTTTACGGTTGTCACTCTTCCAAAGAATATTTTCATTTTGCTAGGAGTGTCCATCATTCAAAGGAATGGGAATCTAACCGTGGGACTCAGGGCCCTACCATCGGGAGGCTTCAGGTTAGTTAGGGGAATATTGGGGAAACATGGAAAAAAAACAAGAATAATTAGTTTATCTAGAGCCCATCCAACTGTAATTAGACATGAATTTTTAGTCAATGACAAATCATTATGAAACTTAAAATCTTGATGGAGCTTTTCATTAATATTCCCAGCCTATTAAGTTTTCCATCAATTTTATTGTCATTTTATAAGCTGGGATTTGGACTTTTTTTCTCCCCCCACCCCACTTTCTTTGGAGGGGGTATGGGGCTGTCTAAGGGAGTGGAGGGAATGTTGCGGGTCTAGCAGGCAGGGCTGGATTTCAGAATTGTTCCTGTAACTGGAGGGAGAATATCCTTGCAGGTATTCGAGGCCATAGCTCTCTGAAAGATCCTCCCACATGGCTTGCTTAGCTTTTACTTTCGTTCTGTATGAAACAAAAAGTCATTTGAGGGCTATTTAATGCTCTGGTTTGTGTTTTCCAATACCAGATAAAAGTTAAACAGATGAACCATTTGGGGGGTAAGGATTGGGAAATCCACGGCTGCTAAAATGCTTTAAAGTTTCAAAATGGTTTTGTTTTTTTAAACCCATTTTCCATGTTCCAGCAGCTGTGGGTTTTCCCAGGGCTCCCCCTGTGGCTCAAAAGGGAGCTGCTTAATGCTTAACAGATGAGTCAATTGAGTTTTTAAATGCAAAATTAAACTTAAAGTGCACAAAGAGCACAGGGGAATCCACAGCCAAGAATAGCTGAAGGAGGCGAGTGAGCCACAAGCACTGGGCTGGGGAGATTCTGCCTCTCTGGAAGCATGCAACCTGCAGCAAATGGGAGGACGGGGCAGGCACATTTATCTGTTAATCAATCCTCCAACAGGCTGCAATTATACTCCACATTGCCAAAAGTTTTTCATAACTACTTTCCTTAGATTTATTTATATACGTTTACTTTTTTTTTTTTTTTTTGAGAATAGGAAAAGGGGAAAAGAAATAGATGGATGGGTTCTATGGAATACAAAGACAATTATATTTTGATCTCCATGGGGTTTGTTCTCTCAGGGACAGTGAGAGAATTGGGCCCCCTCAACATTTTTCCCTCAGATCCCCAGGTGCTTTACCTGGTGCCCCAGACACTCAACAAGAGATCATCCAGATTCTCCGAGCATTCCGCTTTGAATGTGAGGAGCCAAAATGATTGTGGACTTTGGTTGGGACACAATTTGGGGAGTCACAGGATAAACGGTTTGATCATTCATCTAAATATGTGGACATAAGAAAGCAATGCATTTTGGTGCTTAAAAGTAAGATTTAGCAACTTTTTAAAAGTCTTCTTTGATTCAAGACAAATCATCCTAATACCTTAAAGAAAAAAATCTCCATTTTAATTGTATAAGTACTTACTTAAGAGACTTCCAACATCATCAAGACTAAAATTCCATAGGCATACTTTCTTTCACTGAAGGTGATAAAATTAACTGTTGGATTCCAAATTGTGAAAATCTTCGGGGTAACTGATCTCATGATTTCAACAAATTTCTCACAGAAATAAGTACATTGGCATTCCAGAATGGAATCCTTGTTGTGTATTGCATTTTAATTGCATTTGAGGAATATTTGGGATAATCTACAAAAGTGCTGAGAAATGACAAACCCTCTGGAAAACTTCTGTTGTTCAGATCTTGTATTCATACTTGGCTTTTAAGCTAGGAAAACATTGAAAATCCTCTAATCGCTCACTTTTGGAGAAATCATTTTAAGAGATAGTAAACAAAAATCCTGTTAATACCAGCACAAACTTCCCATTAGGATACCAAGAAGAGGGTACTAGAAAGCTTCAAGTTCACATTTGATGTATCACTTCAGTGATACAGTTCCGAAATGACTAGTGAAGTCACAAGGTTATATATAAGCCTAAAAAAGTGCACAAGTGCATACACATATATGTTTCTGCATGTACACGTACACATACACACATTTCTAACCTTATCTAAAGCTACCTGTTCAATTACAAATTACATTCCTTAGGCATCTTTTTATCTCTTTCAAACTTTCAAAGTCAATTTTATTACTTTAGGTTTTGAGATCAATCATGGCTCATTCTCAACCCCCAGCCAAAAAAGAAAACAAATAAACCAAACCAAAACCAAAACCAAACACAAACACACACACACACACACACACACACACACACACACACACACACACACA